>NC_043002.1:70655343-70692843 GCF_006345805.1 Octopus sinensis
ATCGTGATTCATATCGAGCCCTTCTGGGTATTAGCGCGCGTCTACGATGGGTCTACGATTTTAAAAAAATTACCATAATTTTTTCCCATTTTAATGCACTTTTTCGCTATTATATAAGGGGAAGTAACTCTCTAAAAATGTCTACGATGAGTCAACGATTTAAAAAAATTACCATAATTTTTTTCCATTTTTAATGCATTTTTTTGCTATTTTTTGGCTATAACTCTCTAAAAATGCTTATATAGTTATTTCCCTTACAAATCCAAGCAACGCCGGGCGATACTGCTAGTGTTATATAATCCATAATACATGTTTAATATACAGTGCCAAAGTAAATGTATAAAGGAACGCCAAAAACCGTTCTACTTTTATAAAGAGAAGATAGATTTATTTCACAGTGTACAAAATGATTTGTTTGTTGTGTCATGAATGCATGCTTTTGATATTTGTGTCTGTGTGTTCGTGTGTTCGACAAAAGTACAGAAATAAGGTTTATGCAAATACAACAGAGCATGAGAGAAGTCTCAACATTTTGAGTTTAAATGAAGTTACCTTAGAGTTATCTCACCAGTTCATGTAGTACACGATAATGAGTTCTATACAAGATTTGAGTTAGTTAAGTTACTTGTGCATATTTTTCTCTTGATATAGATATTCTTTCAGATATATATACTGCAACTGTCTTTCCGTGGTGAGATTTTCTCACTAACAGCATGAGTTGAATCTGTATTTATCTTCTGTACAAGTTGAATCTTCGTAGATAGAGACGATGTTGGTGATGACGTTATGTCTGTCGCTTAGTTTACACTAGCGTATTCATATTAGGTTTGGCTTGGCTGTCGTCTGCCTTTCGAACTGGAACATGGTTGAGTAAGCTCTGTGTTGTGTGGTCTCCGACCAAGACCTTAGAAGGTCTTAAGCCAAACGACGTGAATCGTGATGTGATCAGCCTATTTAAAGAGTTAAGATGGCTCAAATGAAAATTCCTATCCGAAAGCCGTGATTGATCAGTTTACACACTGGCGCGAAGTAAGTAAAGAGACAGACCACGCTTAGATGCTAACCAATCAAGATAGTGGACACAACACAGTTAAACTAGCCAAAGATGTTTGTAATCTCAAACGAGATCATTCTTAATACTTTTCTCAAACACTGAAGATAGCAATGAAGTAAACAATATTGCTACAGAAGTGTTATCATGTACGTTGTTTTGTCTCGGTATGGGCTACAGCAAATATTCTGCTCAATACCACAGATTTGTTTGTCTGTTGTTTGACCATAACCAGTTGAGCATGTCCCTTAGTGGCCGACGATATGTGCATCTCTGATCAGGAGCAGAAGTAGTTGGGGAGCATCATAGCCATGTGTTGAGAGGGATTCTTTTGGGGTTTGAATAATTCACCTCTGGAAACATGGTTGGTTCGTTCAGCATCCTTAAACAACCCTTATTAAGGGAGCTTTTGAGCGGGATAGGTTACTCGACCAGAAGAACATTCTAACTGGAGCCCCACTTGCAAGGTCATATGCTGTTTATCTTGATATGAGATCACCATGTCGCGCACATGTGATGCATGTGCCAATCTCTCAGATAGCGCACATTACGAATATATCGGAATTTAATGTGAAAAGAATAGAGGTCGCGCACATGTATATACTAACATACATCCAAATTTTTACTCAAATTCCAAGTTCCATTTTGTGGATATATTTGTTACGTGTGTCAGTATATATGTGTGACTTTTGCGAATTTTTCTTTTTCATATTATATTCCGATATCGTAATGTACAAAGTCTGAGAGGTATTTGTAGAAAATTTCATGTGAAATAAAGCCATTTTTCTTGAAGTTTTCAGGAAAAATTGTAGAGTACACAACTGTGTGGGTCTGCCGTTTTATGCACCTTTGAGTTCTTAAACACCCTCTGTAACATGCTGGTTGGTACCATAACATAGTTACAAGGAGTCCGGTATTGTTCCTTTAACCGTATGAACTCTTAGCCAGACAATTTCAGGACAGAAAACCTGGAGGTTCCAACCAGAAACGATACTTCACTCTCGATATATTCACACAGAATATTTCATTTTAAACTATTGTGTAACTGTAGGGGATATGTAAATAAGGATGGGTAAATAAAAATCGTATATGAAGTATTCCTTTCTACTATTGGAAGATGGCTTGAAATTTGCTGCAATTAAAATGCTTGAAAATATTTTCTTGATATTTTTATTATAAAATAGGCGGAAGTCTGTCTGTCGACGACCTATTTCTTTACTACCCACAAGGGGCTAAACACAGAGGGGGCAAACAAGGACAGGCATAGGTATTAAGTCGATTAAATCGACCCCAGTGCGTAACTGGTACTTAATTTATCGACCCCGAAAGGATGAAAGGCAAAGTCGACCTCGGCGTACCGGCAGACGAAATACCTATTTCTTTACTACCCACAAGGAGCTAAACACAGAGAGTACAAACAAGGACAGACAAACGGATTAAGTCGATTATATCCGCAGCGACAAAATCATTCACTAATATCTCCCTACACCGCCACAACAACTGCTACTCCAACAATCACCGCCATAACCAGCACCAGTTTTACCTCCCTACGACATCACCATCACGAGCAACACGCTGATACCACAATCACTCCACCACAACGTAACCCTCACCACCGCCTCTAAATCCATCATTGCAACATTAACGCCATTAGTATCATCATTGCCGTATCACTGTCGTAACCATAACACCCTTAAATCCAAACTACAAACAAGACTATCGCTGAATTCATCGATAACCTTAATGACAACTCCACACTATTTCAAAAAACCCGTTAATTCAGATACGAATATCTTTTGTTTGGTCAATGAAGCATGACTGCAAACAAAAGCTTGTCATTAAATGAGCGATATTGACTGAAGGGGACAGTCCAGATAGCGACAGAAATTAACAGTCATTAGACACTGTCGGCTGCAGTGAATTATTCAGACATTTTTGGACATTCAGTGATAATTCTGAAAGTAGCTGATACTGTGGAGAACAGTGGAAAATCCTTAACCTTCTCAAATACAGTTGTTACCCGCATCTCTACTAAACGTAAGTCGTGTTTCCTTATATTCTACTGCTCTCGGGTCCCAAATAATAGGAGTGGGGTTGGAATAAGCTGGCGGGTTGGACATTTGCTTAAATTCATATAGCGGGTAGGTTGGAATAAACGGGTGGGGGAGTTGGAAAATCGTTAATTGTATAGTGGTAACTAATTTTAAAATTTTCTAGGTTGTCTCATATGAATTTTTAAAACCAGTTATTTACTCTCGGGTCCTAAATAATTGGGGCGTAGGGAGGAGGTTGGAATAAGCGGGTGGGTTAGACATTTGTTTAAAATATAATATAAGAAAGTGGGTGGGAATGAACGAAGGTTGGTGGGAGTCATTAACTGGATGGTGTATGTACGAAAATTAGGAGAAATGCATCTTAAAGCACTTAAAACGACACAACGAGGGAAAGAAATTAACAAGAGCCAAGTGAAATTAGCACGTACGTGTACTTCGAACGTTCACTTTAGTTAAGATATACATTTGGATAATAAACATAAGATATTTATTAATTATGATGATTATGGGATTTAATGCTGTGGACTAACCAGATAAAGAAAGTAAAATACAACACAAAAATAAGTATAAAATAGTAAACTCATGATTTTTCGTCACTGTCCTTCTGAAGGTTTCTCCGTTTCGGTACTCGCTTCTTTACGGATCGCCGAGCTTCACTGACAGTTGACATGAGTTTCCTTTGATACGGCAACAAAAGTGTAGAGGTTTCGTTTTCATCCAACACCTGTCTTTTTTCAAGGAACAGGGCATCTTTACTAACATGATCATCACTGTTGATTCCTACAAGAGAGACAGAGCTTCCTGTCATGTTTGGCCGGCCGTGCTTTGGCTCATGCGAAACTTCCATAGGGATTTCTCCAGATGGGTCACTCACTTCCAAAAGATTCCCAGATGGCTCTCTTTCATCTTCCGAATCACTTTCAGCAGCTTTTTCCTCAATGCCGTCACAATCAAATATCCTGAGCCTTCAATATTGTTTTGCACGCTTGACCCCTTTCGGTGGAATTAAGTCCTTAATGACTCTCTGAATAGTATTTGGACAGGGTTTTGAGATCATCTCAAGACGAAACCCTCGCATCAACGGACCGACGAGGGGCATGATTCAGTCTGATACCTTATAACCTTCAGAGCCATCGAAAGCTTTTGTGGCCCACGTTGACTTGAAAGCAGCTTTAACATCAATCTTATAATCTGCATATGCTCGATGTAGCATCTACATCATCTCAGATCGATGGGGCGTGGGTATTTTATTCGGAGTTTGAACTAACTTTTCTAGTATCTTTGCTTTCTCTATTTCGCGATATTTTGCTCTCAGTTGTTGGTGCAAATACGTGTTGTTAACCTGAACAAATCCAGTGATACTACCGCTGATGATGACTAGCACACACCTCCTTTTCCAGAGGGCGTTTCTCACCTCCGGCATCAAATGCACCATGCAATCATTGAGCACATAAATGGCAAAGTTTGCGTGTGAAAACATATTGAATCGGTTTGAAAGGTTTTCAATAGCACAGAGCAGCTATTCTAATTTATAAGAACCTTTAGGAGACCATTGATATTTCATTGTAGGCAGGGCATTCAGTAGTGGTGGTCTTTTCCAGTTCCTTTAAATACAGACTCTGAGATAAGCTTTATTTCGGTATCATTGCTAACCTGGCTGAACATTGTGATACATTCCCTCGACAAATGGTGGTTTTCTTTGACGGACGTTTATCTTGATTTCTGACTGATAAGGTAGCTTGTCCACTACTTACATTCCGGTGCAAGGGCATTTGATTTCATTTGATAATAGGAGGATTAAGTTCTCTCTATATAAAGCTGAAGTTGTCTGTGTATGGCAGCTTTGGTAGCCTTCAACTAACGCTATCTCCTTCGAGACTCTGCGGCGCAAGTTGACCAAAATTGAAAGAATGATAGAAGGCTTGCTCTTCTTTCCGTGGAAGAAAAAAATTCAGATCGGACCATGTTAATATCAAACATTATTTACATCAAAAAGGTGCTTTTTTTCTATGAAAATCCCTATTTTTTACGAGTTTTTGACTGCTGTATCGCCATTTTTCGGTGTATTTCAACCAGAAAAAATGTTCACGTAAAGAGAATAACAAGCTACATAATGCAAGAATTTTAAGTTTCAAAAATTCTAATTCTAAAGAGTCAAAACAGACCTGAGCAACGCCGGGCGATACTGCTAGTCCACTCATAAAATTTCTCAGCCTTTAATAAGAAATGAGCCTCTAATTATCACGCATGCAACGATCTTCTAACATCCACAAACCATTCAAACAAGACGTCTCTCTCACGCTTTCCCCTCGATGTTTAGCCCCTTGTGGGCAATAAAAAAATAAGAAACGTTAGCACGCCGGTCTGGGAATCGAAACCGCGATGCTCTGACCGCGAGTACGCTGCCCTAACCATTGGGCCATTGTTCTCAGTTTGCGTGGAATTTGTGTTGGTGATTGGTAGAGAATTCGTAGAGAAGTTCTTTTCAAGTTGGATTTGTCAGAGGCCTACCTCCAATTACTGGTAGACGAAGCATGTGTTAACTCCGCCATACCATCCAAGGTCAAATGGGCTAGCCTACTAAATCGTCTGGGGGCGTCGACACAACAACTATGGAGGCGTCGAGCTGGCAATGACGTTAGCACGCCGGGCGAAATGCGTAGCCGTATTTCGTCTGCCGTTACGTTCTGAGTTCAAATTCCGCCGAGGTCGACTTTGCCTTTCATCCTTTCGGGGTCGATAAATTAAGTACCGGTTACGCACTGGGGTCGATGTAATCGACTAAATACCTATGTCTGTCCTTGTTTGTCCCCTATATATTTAGTCCCTTGTGGGTAATAAAGAAATATATGGAGGATAGGAACGAGATTATCTGTTACGTGATAGACATTTCGATCATTTATGGAAAAAATATCGATGATAATCAATCAAGGGAGCAGGATCTGGGCTATGAAAATGAGAACAGGTGGATATCAAAACCTATGACTATCTGCAGGGCGTCTAAGACTTGTAGGAGGGAAAGAGAATGGTGTGTTCACACTGGGAAACTGTTCTCAGTACGTGCAATAGAGTGTTTTCCGCTAAAGATTCCCAAAATGCCAAGTGGTGGTGCGTAAACCGGGCAACGGAGACCGTGTGGAAGTGCAATGGCCTAGTAGTTAGGGCAGCGGACTCGCGGTCATAAGAACGCGGTTTCGATTCCCAGACCGGGCATCGTGAGTGCTTATTGAGTAAAAACACCTAAGCTCCACAAGGCTCCGGCTGGGGTAGGGGGTGAACCCCGCTGTACTCTTTCCCCACAACTTTCTCTCAATCTTTCTTCCTACTTCTGCCACAAAGCAGAAGGACCATGGTGTAACCCACTATGGTGTGGTAAACTTTCAAACCCTAGTCTTGATTGCGAATCCTCTGTACCCCAGGATGGTTCAGCTCTCCACCCATTAAAAGCCACCGTTTACGGAATGAGGATAACGACGTAGCTTTCGCGTCCGTGCAACCGCCAGTCTATCGCGAGTGGTGGGTGGATCTTCAAGTTGCCACACGCATTCTAGTAGTTTAGGGTAGGCTCGAATTAGAGATTATTCTTTGTGGCTAATGGCGTGAGTCTTGATTGGAGGAAGAGGAGGAGGAGGAGGAAGAAGTAGAAGAAGAGGAAGAAGAAGAAGAAAAAGACGGAGACCTCTAACACTACTTGTTTACTGACCCTCATTTCCTCTCAACCTTCTTCTCTCTCTCTCCCTCTCTCTCTCTCTTCTTCCTCATTGCATCTATCTACCCCACCCTCTCTACCATCAGCTATTGCTATCTTCCCTTATTGCTCACCCAATATCTCTCTTTCTTTCTCTATTTCAGTAGATCCAAGGTCAAGAATGTTCCAGTTTACTCTTACCAGCCCAGCTGTGACTATGGCGTTGCTTTTAACCCTTGTAAATATCGCGATCGTTACCCCCCAAGAGATGTCAGTCCGCTTCAATTATCTGAGGCCTGGTTATACCTTTGTAGAGCTTAGCTCGTGGAGTTCATTACGACGCTCTTACTCGGCTAAAAGTGTAACAGAATGTGCATTGATGGCTTTAAACAGAATGGTCACTTCTGATGTTCTATTCTTTTCTTATAACAAGACAAATCAGTTGTGTAGTACTTACGCATCAGGTACTGGGGTTATACCGTCCGGTCAATATGGCAGCCACGAACTGTGCTTATATAAAGGTAAGTAACCCACTGTTATTAGAATCGTTAGCACGCAGGACAAAATACTTAGCAGTGTTTCGCTACGTTCTGAGTTCAAATTTCGCCGAAGTGGACTTTGCATTTCATCCTTTCGGAGTCGACCAATTAAGTACCAGTTAAGTGCAGGAGTCGATGTAATGGACTAGTCCTCTCCCCTAAATATCAGGCCTCCTGTCTATAGTAGAAAGTATTATTATCATTATTATTGCTATTGGCCTAATGGTAAGGGTGTTGTACTCGCGATCACGAGATCGTATGTTCACTTCCGACACCAGGTGGTGTGTTGTGTTCTTGAGCAAAACACTTCATCTCGAGTAGCTCTACCTTCACTTCGATACCTGACGCGTGGCATACAGTACACCTGTTCACAGTACACCTGTTCAGTCAATGTCGATTTGATGGAGAGAGTCAGCTAATACGCGACAGAAACGAGCTGGCAGAGTGGTTAGCACACCGGGCGAAATGCTTAGCGGTATTTCGTCTGCCGTTACGTTCTGAGTTCAAATTCCGCCGAGGTTGATTTTGCCTTTCATCCTTTCGGGGTCGATTAATTAAGTACCTGTTACGCACAGGGGTCGATATAATCGACTTAATCTGTTTTTCTGTTCTTGTTTGTCCTCTCTGTGTTTAGCCCCTTGTGGGTAGCAAAGAAATAGGTATTTCGTCTGCCGTTACGTTCTGAGTTCAAATTCCGCCGAGATTGACTTTGCTTTCATCCTTTCGGGGTCGATTAAATAAGTAACAGTTACACACTGGGGTCGATATAATCGACTTAATCCGTTTGTCTGTTCTTGTTTGTCCTCTCTGTGTGGGTAGCAAAGAAATAGGTATTTCGTCTGCCGCTACGTTCTGAGTTCAAATTCCGCCGAGGTCGACTTTGCCTTTCCTCCTTTCGGGAGTCGATAAATAAAGTACCAGTTACGCACTAGGGTCGATGTCATCGACTTAATCCATTTGGAAAGGCGGCGGGCTGGCAGAAACGTTAGCACGCCTGGCGAAATGCTTAGCGGTATTTCGTCTGCCGTTACGTTCTGAGTTCAAATTCCGCCGAGGTCGACTTCGCCTTTCATCCTTTCGGGGTCGATTAAATAAGTACCAGTTACGCACTGGGGTCGATATAATCGACTTAAGCTGTTTGTCTGTCCTTGTTTGTCCTCTCTGTGTTTAGCCGCTCGTGGGTAGTAAAGAAATAACAAACAAAACTATTAGAAACAAATCATTTATGCAGGTTATTCGGTAAAAGCTGAACGCTCATACATCGTCTTCGATGGTAGAGTACGTTATTATTATTCTAATCATCATCGTTATTATTATTATTATTATTATTATTATTATTATTATTATTATTATTATTATTATTATTATTATACGTTTGACTTTTGCTTTATATTTGTATATTATGTCTGTACAAGTTGGCTCCAATCTCACCCAGAGACCTCAAGAGACAACAGGTTGGAAGTTCACGTTGTTGTTATGCCTAGTGTGCCATATATTTGGTTGTTTTTTGTGTTGTATTAGTGGATGTCTAAAAAAAATGTTTGTTTTAAACCTTGAGATTACATAGAAAGTATTTTGCGTAGGATATGAGCAGTTCCCATGAGCACTATCTTTTGAATTTCTGCCATTTTTGGGTTTCCTGGTATCTGAGTTAGGTAGCAATCAGCCCCTTTTGCTATCATTTCCAGGGCACCTACGACAACAGGTATTGTTTTAGTCTTTAGGTTCCACATTTTGCTGATTTCTATTTCAAGATCTTTATATTTGCTCAGTCTTTATATCGATTGGGACAGTCATATCAATGAGGAGGCATGGTCTTTGTTTGAAGTCTTTCAATATGATGTCTGGCCTATTTGCATCTATCTTTCTGTCAGTTTGAATGGTGAAGTTCCAGAGGAGTGAGATGTGGTCATTTTCAAGCACTGGGGGTGGTTTGTGTTCCCACCAGTATTTTTCATGGGGCAAATCCAGGTTTTTGCAGATTACCCAGTGAATATATTGTGCAGCTCTATCATACCTGTTGAGAAACTCTGTAGGCGCTAGAAGACTGCACTTGGAGACCACATGATCAATGGTTTCATTTTGTTGCTGACATACACGACATGTTGGGCTACTGCCGATCTTTAATATGTTGGCCTGGTAGTTTCTTGTTGGTAGGCATTGATCTTGAGCTGCTATGATAAACCCCTCTGTTTCAGATTTTAAGCCAGAGGCCATTAGCCATTGATGGGTCAGGGCTTTGTCAGCATCTGCATTATTCGCTCTCTTTGGGTATTTGCCATAGAGAGGTTTTTCTTGCCATTTATCATTCAGAATATCTAAGGCCGCAGATTTAGCACGGGTTTTCATGCGCTTAGCTTTTTCTGTGCCTGTTTCTTGTATGTCTATTTCTAATTCCGAAATTTGTTGTATTCGGAATTCATTTAGATATTCCTTTGCCCGTTTTGTTACTGAGCACGATGCTTTCTTGTTTTCATGTTTTGAGACAAGTTTTAACATCCAGTCCTCAGAGATCTTCAGGTAGGTGTCTAGGCCAATTGTAGCAATCTTCATTGTTATTGCCAGTTGTAAAAGTCCACGGCCTCCCTCTTTTCTTGGCAGATAAAGTCGTTCTGTATTTGCCTTAGGGTGGTGCATTCTATGCAGTGTCAACAGTTTTCATATTTTTCTGTTAAGATTACATATTTCAGTAATTGACCAGTTAACGATATTTAAACTGTAAGTCACGACTGGCATGGCTAATGCATTGATCGCTTCGATCCTCTTTCTCGCATTCAGCTCTGTCTTCAGTATTGCTTTTACTTTGCGATAACATTCCCTCCTGATCCTTTCCTTCATCTCTGAATGCCTTATTCCGTTTCCTTCAATTACCCCTAGATACTTGTAGTTCTTCGCTGGGTCTAATTCTTTTATGACATTCTGCTGGTCAAGGTTGACGTTAGATGTTTCTGTCATTTTTCCTTTGATAAAGGTAGCTTTTGCACATTTATCGAGGCCAAATTGCATTCTGATGTCATCACTGAATTGATTGACAATCGCTAGTAAGTCCTTAAGTTGTTGGTCATTTTTTGCAAAGAGCTTTAAATCATCCACGTAAATGAGATGATTTATATCTTTATCAAACATTTTATATCCGTACTGCGCGTCACTCAGCAGTTTTGAGAGAGGTATTAAGGCTAAACAGAAGAGGAGTGGTGATAGTGATTCACCCTGGAAAATGCCACATGAAATTTTTACATCACCAGCATTTAGAAATTCATTGTCACTATTCAAAGTTAGTGTGGTTCTCCATGATCTCATACTTACAGACAAAAGGTTTCGCAGAGTAGGTGCTATCTTATACATTTCTAGGCATTTCTTAATCCAGCTATGTGGTAGGCTATCAAAAGCCTTTTTATAGTCTATCCAGGCTATTGATAAGTTTTGTGTCGTTTGTGACAATCTTCTATGATCATCTTATTGATGAGTAGTTGATCTTTACAACCGTAGGATCCACGTTTACATCCTTTCTGGCCGTCAAAAAACTATAAGTATATTCCGTCAGGACAGATGTTAGTGTTTTGTACATAGTTGTTAAGCAGGTTATGGGTCTATAGTTTTTGGTTCATTTGTTTCTTCACTTTTTGGAAGCAGGAATGTTAACCCATTAACTAGCCAAGGAGGGTGTTGCAAAACATCATTGTAAAGTTCTGTTAGCAGTTCATGGCTCTCTGGGAAGGCATTCAACCAGAAGTTAGGGATTTTATCCTTTCCTGGAGACTTCCATTTGCTTGATCTCCTGAGAGCAGATCTTATATCTTCTACCTTGACACCCCCCCACTTTTGCTCTTCTAAGGAGTCCAGTTCTTTAGATATTCTATCAATCCAGGGGGCCTTTTCGCTGTGTGTTTTTTCTTCTGCCCAAATTTTATTCCAAAATCCCTGAACTTCTTCTTTTGATGGTACAGACTTTACAGTAACTGGTGTTTTTCCTATCTTCCTGTAAAAAGTTTTGGGGTTATTTTTGAACATGTTGTTGTCCCTGAAGAATCTAACACGCTTTTCATACCTCGCTATGCGGGCAGCTTTAGCAGATACCTTTTGCTTGATGGTTTCTATGGTGGCATCAATATCAAGTATAGTTTTCATATTATATTTTTTCATTAGTTTTTGGGTTTTTGTAGGTTTGGCAGTCATATGAACCTTAAGATTTTTCAAATATTCACTGTCAGATCTAAATAGTTTAATTTGTTGTTGCAAACGCTCTTGCCAAGAAGGCTTTTTGTGGAAATGTTGTCGTTTTCTAATCTTTTCACCACATAGGATCGTTGAGATTTTCGTGGATGCATAGTATAGGTGGTTGAGATCTGTGATATCAACATCATTAGCTGAAATTATATCCTTAAGTGCAAGCCGGATTTTACCAATTATTTTCATGTTTTGTTTAGAGTTGTGGATTTTAGGGAGTGTATCACGTTCATCCATACTGGTTTCTTTAATTTTCAGCCATTCAGTCATGATTTGACTTTGTATCTCATGTAGTTCTGTCGGGTCAATATTTGTGTGGCTTTCTTCATCTATTTGATGTTCATCTGTCTTAGTGTTTATGTTTGGTACTGGGAGTATTTCACTTTGCCTATCACTTATACTAACTCTTTCAATCCTAACTTCGTTTTTATCAGCTCTGGGCTGGTCTATAATTATTTCCTCTGTATTATCTTCTTTAGCTGCAGCTTCGTTTATTCTATCCGTTACTGCTTGTCTAATTTGGTCAATCTCTACTTCAGTCAGTAATTTTTTTTTATAATGTTTCTTCTGACGTTGGCAAGTTTGTTACTGTCTATGTAGGGTCTTGCTTCAGGGTGTTTCTGTCTCCAGTTTATGTAGGTTTGTATAGTGTTCGATTTATCTGTGGGGCAATATATGGCATGGTAGAAGGCCGCAAGAACTTCTTTATTATCTTCCCTAGTCCATTTTTCCTTCTTTTTCTTTTGAGTGTTTGGTGACGAGCATGGATGGCCATCTGTTGGAATATTCCAGTTGTGGGGTACGTCCAGCTCCTGTGTGTCGGGAAGATTTGATCCAGTAGCTGATTTTTCACTCAGACTTTGGTTCAATTTTCGGGTGCGTGGTCTTTTGCAATCCGCTCGACGACCATCGCAGTTTGTAGTTTGTTTTGTTGACATTGAAGCATGACGAGCTTCGACTCTTACATTAAGAGACGGATCTGTCAGTTTAGGAATCTCTGCACGTAAACATTGTTCGTAGCGCAGCTTATTAAGGCTAGCAGATCTGTATTCGTCTGTATTATTTTGTTGATAGATTTATCTCCGAGCATAGTTTTCCCTTTTTTTAAGAAAAAAAAACTTATGAAAGGTTCACTCTGCCTGTATTAGTTCGAAAAAATGAGAATAAAATACGAAAAAAAAATTATCATCACCAATATAATTACCGTCATCATCATCATCAATGATATTGTTTTATGTGTAGTCACAGCAGTAGCTTATTATTATTATTATTATTATTATTATTATTATTATTATTATTATTATTATTATTATTATTATTATTATCACCCTCGCCACAGTAAAGAGGTCATGTTCTATAGGTCTATAAATAGATCCAGCAGATTGTGGAATGGTCAGCCAGAGACAAAGGACATTTCGGGTCAGGAAAGGTCAAACCTGTTTACTAGTACCAGCGTTATCTTGAAAAGCAATTCAGCTTGTTATATTTGTAATTAATGGTAGGAGGAGAAAAAAAACTATATATATATATATATATATATATATATATATATATATATATATATATATATATATATATATATATATATATATACCCATACACATATGTATATGTATATGTATATTCACACACGCATATTTTCTGATATTCACGTCGATGATCTTTTAAATTTCTGAATTCATTTTTGTTGTTGCAATAAAAGTTTACGTGTTTACGTGTTTGGGTAATATATATAAGTTTTTAAGTTTCTTGAGATGTCCATTTGGAAAATACAATAAGATTTTTGCAATGGGAAGAATGTTTACATTTTCGAATGCTCAGAAAAGAAAACAAGTTGTGGTTAGTGAAGTTCTAAGATTTACTAGATATGCACAGAGAGAAATGATAGTGTTCTTAGAATAGAAAGGAGGATGATGGTATTTACATTTTCGGATACTCATGGGGAGAGGAAAGGATACGTTGTCGCACATTAGTTGTAGATATTAAAGATTTCCTTTTTTTGTATTTTAAGCTGACCGTGTGTGTGTTCGATAGTTGTAGGTATGTAAGTTTCCTAACTTATTTTATTCTGCGGGAGATTTAAAATATTTATAGGGAGTTGTAAATATTCCAGTAGGAGGAAGAGCGGGTTCACCTTGTTGGGATTTTGAATTTCTGAATTTCTTTTTCTTTTGAAATTTTTCTTTTCTTTTTAAAAGTTATGCTGTGGTTTACAGTTTTTGTAGTTGTGCAGTATATATATATTAGCAGGTGCTTACTTCCATAGTTTTTTTATCGTGCATTTAATTGTGTTGTTACAATAAAATGCAGAGAAGGGACGACAAAATGTTCACACAAAATTGGAGATATTTATGATTCAAAATTTTTTGTTTGGTGTTCCTTTTGTATGTCCAAAGCTGTAGATATGTAAGTTCCTTAACTTATTTTGAGGGAAATTCAAATTACTCACAGAAAACAGTAGATCTTCCAGTTTTTTTACAGATGTTTTTTCAGTTGTCACGCAGCGAAAAAACACGTCCAGCTTCTATTACGTCCAGCCGCCTTGTTGTTGTTGTTGTTGTTGTTGTTCTTCTTCTTCTTCTTCTTCTTCTTCTTCTTCTTATTATTATTATTATTATTATTATTATTATTACTATTATTATTATTATTATTATTATTATTATTATTATTATTATCATCATCATCATCATTATTATTATTATTATTATTATGATTATTATGATTATTATTATTATTATTATTATTACTACTACTATTATTATTATTATTATTATTATTATTATTATTATTATTATTATTATTATTATTATTAATATTATTATTGAGTGAGAGAGCACTGCATGCCATCAAAGTGACACTGGGGTAAAATATACGAAGCCCAGTATACCCATCATGACTACCCGTCTGATAAGGGTACACTAGGAACATGTATCACAACCATATGTGCGTGACATGGTGATCTCATATCAAGATAAATAGCACATGACCTTGCAGATCAGAAGCCACGAAAGCCACTGCCTGGTACAGCATCAGGGCATTTATTATTATTATTATTATTATTATTATTATTATTATTTTTCAGATGGTAAGCTGGCAGAATCGTTAGCGATCCGGGAAAAATGCTTAGCGGCATTTTTCCCGTCCATGTTCTGAGTTCAAACGCCACCGATATCGACTTTGCTTTTCATCCTTTTCAGGTCGATAAATTAAGTACCAGCTGAGTTCTGAAGTCGATGTAATCGACTAGTCCCCTACCTGCAAATTTCAGCCCTTGTGCCTTTAGTAGAAAGGATTATTATTATTATCATTATTACTATTAAGGCGGCGTGGTGGCAGAGTCGTTAGCATGCTGAACAAAATGCTTAGAAGCTTTCCCTCCGTCTTTATGTTGTGAGTTCAAACACCGACGAAGCTGACTTTGACTTTTATCCTTTCTGGTTCAATGAAATAAACACCAGCTGATAACTGGGTTCGATTTAATCGAATTACCCCTTCCTGGAAATCGCTGGTCTTGGGCCGAAATTATTCAGGTGGTGAGCTGGCAGAATCGATAGGATGTCTGATAATTCCTTGAGTTAGTTGTCTCTGTTCTTTACGACCTAAGTTCAAATCCCATCGTTGTTCACTTTGCCTTTCATCCCTCTGGGTACGATAAAGTAAGGTACAAGTGAAGTATTGGGGTCTATTGTAACGGCTAAACTCTTTTCCTCAAAACTCTTGACCTTGTGCCGAATTATAATTATATTTTTAATAATTATATTATCATCATTAATATTTCCTATATCTCATAAGGCACAGAATTCGCAAAATGCTTGGCGGCATTTCGTCTGTCTCTTTACGTTTTGAGTTCAAATTCCGCCGAAGTCGACATTTCCTTTCGTCCTTTCGGGGTCGGTAAAATAAGTACCAGTTGAATATTGGGGTCGATGTAATCGACTTAAACCCTTCCCACGAAATTACTGGCCAAAATTTCAAAATTTGAAACTAATATCTTTTATATTTCAGCTGATACAACGTTGATGGTTTATAGAGTAAGCATCCCTACGGAAGCGTCCATTTATAATAGCTTTTACAAAATACCACCATACGCTGCAGGCAGAAGTATCTACCGGAATATGATCCTTGACTCATGGATAAATCTTCCGATCGTTAAGGTATGTACACACATACACACAAGCGCATACACAGACTGTGGAGGCACATGGCCTAGTGGTTAGAGCAGCGGACTCACAGTCGAGGGATCGTGGGTTCGAATCTCAGACCTGGCGAGGTGTGTGTTTATGAGCGAAACATCTAAGCTCCACGCAGCTCCGACAGAAGGTAATGGCGAAATTTCTGCTGATGCTTTCGCCACAACTTTCTCTCACTCTTTCCTCCTACATCTTGCAGCACACCTGCGACGGACCGGCGTCCCGTCCAGGTGGGGAACCTATACGCCAAGAAACCGGGAAACCGGCCCTTATGAGCCAGTCGTGGCTCGAGAAGGAACAAACAACAACATACAGAGACACACTCACACACACTCTTTTACTCTTTTACTGGTTTCAGTCATTTGACTGTGGCCATGCTGGAGCACCGCCTTTTTTTAGTCGAGAAAATCGACCCCAGGACTTATTCTTTGTAAGCCTAGTACTTATTCTATCGGTCTCTGTTTGCCAAATCGCTAAGTTACGGGGACGTAAACACACCAGCATCGGTTGTCAAGCGATGTTGGGGAGACAAGCACAGACATACAAACATATGCACACACACACATACATAGATAGATAGATAGATAGATAGATACATATATATATATATATATATATTGCAAAGGAAGGCCTACTTTTCATCGACAACCGGTGATTGTCACACGCTGATGACGGGTCAATACCCAGAAACCCGGGTCCGTGTGTATCACGTCAGGTTGAAGACGGGAAGGATGACTTCTCTTTGCAAATACTGATAATAGGACACAGAAAGTGTGTCAATAGCCAACTGGAGGAGGTGTCCTACTGGGGCTACAAGCTACAGTAGCATCCACCCTTAGGGGTTAGCCACATTTAAGTGGCAAATATACTTCATGTATATGCATATGTATATACATATGTATATATATATATATATATATATATATATATATATATATATATATATATATATATATATATATATATTTATATAATTATATATGTATATACATATGTATGTATATATATATATATATACAAAATATATACTAATTGCACTACTAGGCACTGCACACATCCTACGCAGAACACTTACAATACAGTAACCTTCAGAGCATCACAACAAATCACAGCACATACTCAAGGCACACAGAGCTGCACTCGGTAGTGAAGTGAAAGCAAGTTATAAAAATAATACTACTGAATGATAATGATAATGATAATAATAATAATAATAATAATAATAATAATAATAATAATAATAATAATAATAATAATGATAATAATAATAATGATAATAATAATAATAATAATAATAATAATAATAATAATAATAATAATAATAATAATAATAACAATAACCAAGTTATTATCCCTACAGCTATGGTGTCTAACTGCCAGGCTGATAGCTTGGAGATAACTGATAGTAGTTCCCTAAACAACGACTTTAGCACTGATAACAACAATAGCTATACTAATTACTATAACAATATTCAGGACAGCGATAGCAATGATAAGAACGCTAGTAATAGCACTCATTATAAGGATGAAGATAATATTAGACCTAATAACAATACTTATATATCGAATCACAGTGTAACAGATGAACTGATAAACCCAGACCCAACAAGGTTTAATGGCATAACATATAATACTGCCACGTCAAATGAAGATAATACTACTACTAATAATGGAATAACTCAGTCCACATCAAACAATAATTGCGAAAATTAATCACAATACCAATATAACTAGCAATAATGGGGATGTGGATAATAGGTCTAACATCAGTACTAGCGGTGGAAGAATTATAGGTAGGAAAAACTTGAATAGCACTAATAAAGATAATAACAATAATAATAGCGATAATGTAGGCATAGTCTCGATCTACCATAGTAGTAGCCATGATAACAACCATATCGAAATTATCCATCCACGGGCAAATAACGGACGGCTTGAAAATTGTAATACGGCTGTAATTGTGTGACTGCAGCAGCGTGTGCCTTACGTGGAAATTTCCTGGCAAAAAAAACCCCAGTTTACTCCTGTGAAATAATTACTGAATTAAATACTCTTATTTACATTGGGTGCTCATCCGCCTGGAAATCTAGGTTCTATAACCACCGGTCGTCCTTTAGACTCAAAAAATAAGGCTAACAGTACATCTTTATCAAGTAGGATTTGGGAACTTAAGGACAAAAATATAAAATTTAACCTTAGATGGTCCATAGTTGGATCGGCAGCGACTTATAAAAATAATAGAACTGGTTGCCAACTATGCTCCTTAGAACTACCAAAAATCATTAGATTCCCGGATAAAGACAAACTAGTTAATAAAAGATCTTAATTCAAACCAACTTGCATGCATGAATTAACTAAAACTTTTAAATATTATAATCCTTAAATCTCCATTTTAATCCCTTCATGATCATCTCACATTGGAATTTCCATAATCTACTCCATCCTGCCACTACTCAGGCATTGGATTAATTACTCCTAGTCTTACCCCCAACTACTTGCTAAGTTTACCCTCACCTTAATAAATTCTAACCACAGATAGTATACACATACCATTCAATTTAGAAAATTTATACTTACTTTTACTTATTTATATAGAACATAGATAAATAATCAAACCATTGTCTCTAGAATTTACTATATCACTACCAACAAATACTAATAACATCATTAATATCTTTAGTAATATTAAACTAGTAATAAAGGGTAAATAACTACCAAGAATCTTTTAACTTAATACATTCTCTAACAATCAAAATAAGAGTATAATTTACATAAGTGGATAATCTTGAAATCTCTCCAACCAATATATATTTTACAATCAATTTTATATTATAATATTATAACAATATCATGATCACTAGTATTATTGCGATTGTTATAATTGTTTCTTTGTACTTTTTCTTACTTTATTTTATTTTCTAATTTTTTATCCTTTATCTTTTATCTTTGCATTTAAATTACATTGAATTATTAAATATTTATTAAATATTAAATATTAAATTATTAAATTAAAACTATTATATCCCCCAAACCAAGATATACATTTAGAAGATGTAATGTGTGTGTGTATATACATGAATCGATGGACGTGAATGTATGAATATTTATACATGGTGATAGATATATGTATGCATGTGTATGTGTATATATATATATATATATATATATATATATATATATATATATATATATATATATATATATATATATATATATATATAGGGGTATGCATGTATGTATGTATATGTGTATATATATGTATATATATATATGCGTTTGTAGGTATATATATATATATATGTATATATAGGGGTATATCTATATATCTATATGTGTATGTATGTGTATCTGTATTTATATATATATGTGTGTATGAGAGGAGTACATATGTATGGATATATAAGTATGTGTATATGTATATGTATATATATGTGTGTGTGTATATGTATATGTATGTGCGTATGTATGTATATACGTATGTGTGTATATGTGCACGTGTGTGTATATGTGTGTATTAAGATATACGTGTGTGGGTATAGATATCTATATCTGTAATATCCTTGGTAGTATATGTATATATTTACTTGGGTTTAACTGTAGATACGCATGGGGATATGTGTGTAATTCCATATTGATGCAGAGGTCAGTTGAGGAAAAAGTGCTATGACCCAGGTTTGTGGTTTGGTGCCAGATGGACTGGCGAAAGAAGTTATTTGGCTTTGTCCTGTAATCTGTAGGGAAAATTAATGAGTCAGGAAGTGACATTTTGGTCCCTACGGTCCAGGAAAGTTTAGGAAAGAAATGAAAATGCTACCCTATATAAATGCGGCTGGCATTGGGGTTAGCGGTCAGTTTGGCGTGAGAGTTGATGCAGAGTCGGTTGCGATGGCGAGAAAGACAGACAGAAGGGATTGAGGACTTGTCAAGCGAGAGGCAACGATAAGGATGACAAGCGTGGTCTGGAGAAAGACAGACAGTGAATGTGAGAGATGACAAGCGAGAGATATTTTGAACTCGGTCTGATATAGTGGGAGTTTTTGTGATGATTCAAGGAGTGTTGCAGACGAGAAAACGTACGGTAATGTTGTTTATGTTTTCGTTGTTGAATTTTGGATGTTGATGTGAAATGTAAAAGAAAAGAAAAAAGAACTTGTGAGTTGTGTAAAAACAGAAAGACTGAAAAAAAGGAAAAAGAACATTGTGTCAGAAAAAAAGAACTGTGGAAAAGAAAGAAAAAGAAGGGAAAAGAACATTGTGATATAAACTGTAATCTATTGAAAAAAGGATTATTGAAGAGAAGAGAAAGAATTTAATGTGAACTGTTTTCGAACTCTATATTGTGTTGAACATTTGTTTGAATTGTTTTCGGACGTTGTGTTATGTTTAAATGCATGGATTATTGTTTTTCTTTTTAACCCTGTACAATTTGTTGAATGTTTTTCTTTGAATGTATCTGATATGTATCACGTTTTATTTGATGTTGTAACAATTATAAAAAATGTTGTTAAATGTAAGCAACTGCCTTCCGCTGTCTCTCTCTTTCTGTTGTTGTTGTTGTCTCTGGTTTCTGGCTTGCGTTCGCTTTCCACACCCGTTTTCTGTGGTGGATTTCCGTTTGACTGAGCGTTGTCGTCGTCATCGGTTGACTTAGGGTCTCGAGTTTGAGTTGAGCGACGGCAGGTTCGTAACAATATATTTAAGACTGTGTATCTCATGCTGTGCTGTATGAGACATGCTTATATATATGCGCACAAATAAGTGTATAAACACATACACACATATACTATAAACTTAAAGCTAGTAACTTGTAGTGGCGGATTGGTGTAAACTGACCACTCACTACAACAATATCAAATTTCATCCCCACCCCCCGAAAATAAGAAGTGATTTATGACCCTTACCACCACATCAAAACCTAAATCTTATTCTCAACTCTTTTAGCGCCTTATCTATTTATCTCAATTCTTCTGTTTAACGATTATTTTATATCTTTTTATATTTCTTTATATTTTTCTATTTATTTTTTACATTTTTATATTTTTTGTTACTCTGTTTTGACTAACTTTTTATACTTATATGTGGTTCTAATCTTTACGGAGATGTACTTCCATAGCAAGTGATTTGATCTGAGATCGTGTGCTGAAACGATAACAATTGCAGCATGGAAGGTGTTTGTAAGCCATTTAAGAAATACACAAAAGCCGTTCGATTCACTTCAACATTTAAGTTTAGTTTGTCAAAATATTTTCGTCGCTTTAAGACCGCGACCTGTTCACTGACAAAAATCCGTGCTGCATCTCTTATCAGTGAACAGGTCGCGGTCTTAAAGCGACGAAAATATTTTGACAAATTAAACTTAAATGTTGAAGTGAATCGAACGGCTTTTGTGTGTTTCTTAAATGGCTTACAAACACCTTCCACGCTGGTTCTAACCTTATTATCCTTATATTTGAATTTTTTACTATTTCTTTACTATTTTTATTACCCTTATCTTTTACTTACTTGTTTCTCACTTTAACGTTTTCTCTCTCTATTTTCTCCTCTTCCTTCTTTTTCTCCCTTTTCTTTCTCTATTTCCTCTCTATTTTTCTCTCTATTCTTTCTATCTTTTTTCTCTCCATATTCTCTCTATTTTATTTTATTTTCTTCCTTTTTCTTTTTCTTTCTCTTTATTTCTATTTCCTTACAAGAAGAATGAACCCATTCAAATCTATTTAACATTCACTTTATGTTGACTGGTGATACAGTATGAACAGATTTTCGAAATCCAATGATCCCCTACACACATATACAGTTACGAAATTTTACAAATACCCCTTCTCAGGGAGATATGATATACCTATTGTAATGGGTAATACGACATGTACTTTTCATATTTTTTATAGTGTGATGTAAATCTTTGGAATAACAATGCATGAGGCTTAAGATAGCTTTAAACTATCTTTTATATCTATTATACACTTATGTAAGAACAGGTCGTTTATAAAGCTTGAAACACGTGTACCGCGACATCCTTTGTGTTCTGTTTTTGATTTTATTTGATTATTCTCACTCACCTCTGCCACTATTCTGGCGCATACAGGTGCTTACACTTGTCAACTATTCACCCTAAATTTGCAGTATATATATATATATATATATATATATATATATATATATATATATATATATATATATATATATACATACATACATACATACATACATGCATACACAGGCGTATGCACGTACATGCATACGTACATACATACACACATGTATGCATACATACACACATACATACGTACATATATATGACGAACTAACTGTTACTTTCTCAGATGCAGCACGGATTTTTGTCAGTGAACAGGTCGCGGATTTAGCGACGAAAATATTTTGACAAATTAAACTTAAATGTTGAAGTGAATCGAACGGCTTTTGTGTGTTTCTTAAATGGCTTATAAACACCTTCCACGCTGTAATTGTTTTCGTTTCAGCACACGATCTCAGATCAAATTACTTGCTATGCGAGTACGTCTCCGTAATATATATATATATATATATATATATATATATATATATATATATATATATATATGTTGTATTTCGGAATGGTCATTTTGCCAGTTTAGCCAATAAAAACACACGCACTATATATTTGGTGTTACTTTGCTTCAGTGTTATTTATCTTTTACATTAAACTTAATCTTATTTCAGCCAGAGTTCTTTCGTCACGCTCCTATGACCGCATCAGTGGTCCTTTGCTTTCTTCTTTCTTATTTGTGTCTCTCCTTACTAACCGTCAGCCATTTTGATAATGATAATAATAATAATAATAAGTGGGTCTAAACACATGAACAAAATAAGAATAAACAAAAACAAATTACACGAACGTATATAAACAGAAGACACAAATATTACAGGCATGCCCCCACTGACTAAACGTAGACGCACATAGAGATATACGCATGCGCAAATGAAGACACATACAATAGAAACACAAAATAGCTGTAAGGAGAGACACACAAATAAGAAAAAAAACAAAGCAAAGGACCACTGATGCAGTCACAGGAGTGTGACGAACGAACTCTGACCGGAATAAGATTAAGATTGATGTAAAAAATAAATAAAGCTGAAGCAAATTAACACCAATATATAGTGCATGTGTTTTTATTGGCTAAACTGGCAAAATGACCATTCTGAAATACAACAATATCTGTTTCAACACACGATTTCACATGAAAAATCTTGCACAACAAATATATATATATATATATAATATATATATATATATATATATATATATATATATATATATATATATATATATATATATATATATATATATATATATATATATATATATATATATATATATGTATATATGCTCACACATACATGTGCTTATACATATAATTATGGATCTCAATTTCATAATTTCTTAGGCGCAAATCATAGGTTACAAAAGCGGAACGGTCGTTGTGGATTTGAGATTTGATGTACGTAATTCAACCCTTCGTAACTGGTTTCAGTATGAGAGACTGCTAAACAAGCCATGGACTGATCTCAACGCAACCAGCTTTAATATGTTTTCAGCTCTAGGAAATGAGTAAGCTATTTTTCATTTTATGATGTCTCGTTGTGTTCCCTTACACCCTGGAATCATCTTGCTTTTATCCATCTATAGGCAATAAATTGTATCCCGAGTAATTAATTTCCGGAGACCTGCTCAAAGATCCCTGTTATCATTATAATCAAAGATCCCTCTTATTATTATAATCAATTATTGCTTTCATTATTTTATCTCAGTCATAATCTCTCTCTTTTAAACAAACATTATGGTAGTCCAACAACAGAGGGAGAAGCAATTTGTAAAGTTTCCCCTTCCTCTCAAAGAAACATAGAGATTACAATTCAGCAGCCCATCTCTAAGCCTTGCTGTGTATGTATGTATGAGAGGGGGGAAAGAGAACATTGCAAATAATGAATGAAATAAACATGAAATGAAAAAATCGTATAAATAAAAGGGCCTCCGATTTTGTTGTCTCATAACATCCAGAAAAATGAATACTTTTTAACAAAATTTTCTACAAATACCACTTAGATGTTGTGGCTTCAGAGTATATCGGAATTTATGGGAAAGAATTTTTCCGAGGAATTGGAGAGAGGAGTTTTGGAAAATTCACACGATCTGACATTTCCCCACTCATAACTTTCAGGAAATTGGATGTCTTTTGATGAAAATTTATACAAATCCTTTTTCAACAGAATAGATTACGATTTTAAGGTAATTTGTGGGCAACATTTTTGTTAAAAACCACATCATCATCATCATCGTCATCTTCGTCACCACCCTCATCATCGTCGTCATCATCATCATCATCATCAACATTGTTGGGAGTAGTTTGACAGAAGAATTCGACATGCAGGATTTCCACCATCTCTTAACCTAGTTTTAAATATGATACGATCAACGTCGCCCGTTATCGGATACGGGCTGATAGAATAAGGTGTCATTGAAACAGCTTAATCGATATCTATCGATTTACCTTTACATTTTAATATTGGTGACCTTGTGCCTAAAATTACAAAATCGCTATTGTTGTTGTATTTGCTGTTGTCTTCTTCTTCTTCTTCTTCTTCTTCTTCCAATCAGGACTCACGCCATTTGCCACAAAGAATAATCTCTAATTCGAGCCTACCCTAAGCTACTAAGAATGTGTGTGGGCAACTTGAAGATCCACCCACCACAAACGATAGACTGGCGGTTGCACTGGCGCGAAAGCTACGTTGTTATCCTCATTCCGTAAACGGTGGCTTTTAACGGGTGGAGAGCTGAACCATCCTGGGGAACAGAGGATTCGCAATCAAGACTAGGGTCTGAAAGTTTACTACACCATAGCGGGTCACACCATGGTCCTCTGCTTTGTGACAGAAGTAGGAAGAAAGATTGAGAGAAAGTTGTGGTGAAAGAGTACAGCGGGGTTCACCACCCACCCCCGCCGGAGCCTCGTGGAGCTTAAGTGTTTTTGCTCAATAAACACTCATAATGCCAGGTCTGGGAATCGAAACCGCGTTCTTGCGACCGCGAGTCAGCTGCCCTAACGACTGGGCCATTGCACGTCCACTGCTGTTGTTGTTGTCTATCCACCGTTGTTATCGTCTGCACAGTCTCTAACCAGTGTCTCTGATATCAAATTCCGTACATTTTCTTTCTTAAACAGAGTCGATCGTTCCTTCTCCATTGGATATTTTGGAGATAATTGTGATGAGGATCGTGGATGGTTCACTGTTATTGATCGTCCATTTAACTGTTCGTATGCCAATTTCTCACATTATCCTGCAATTCTTTATGCCAATTCAAAGACACAAACCTACTGGAACCAAGGTAAGTCTCTGTGAGTTCAAATTCCGCCGAGGTCGACTTTGCCTTTCATCCTTTCGGGGTCGATAAATTAAGTACCAGTTACGCACTGGGGTAGATGTAATCGACTTAATACCTATGTCTGTCCTTGTTTGTCGCCTCTATGTTTAGCCCCTTGAGGGTAATAAAGAAATAGGTAAGTCCTTTGCCATCGTACATTTATATTTACTGTGTATTTGCATTCATTTCGATAGTAGTAATGGTGGCAGCAGCAGCCATAGCAGCAGCCGTAGTAGTAGTAATTGTTGTAGTAGTAGTAGTAGTAGTAGTAGTAGTAGTAGTAGTAGTAGTAGTAGTAGTAGTGAAAACGCGTGGCTTAGTGGTTAGGGCATTCAGCTCACGATTGTAAAGTCGTGAGTTCGATTCCCGGCGACGCGTTTTGTCCTTGAGCAAGACACTTCATTTCACGTTGCTCCAGTCCACTCAGCTGGCAAAAATGACTTGTACCTGTATTTCAAAGGGCCGACCTTGTCACGCTGAATCTCCCTGTTCGTGTAGTGCTCAGTCACTTGCACGTTAATTTCACGAGCAGGCTGTTCCGTTGATCGGATCAAAAAGAACCCTCGTCGTCGTCGTCGTCGTCGTCGTCGTCGTCGTAGTAGTAGTAGTAGTAGTAGTAGTAGTAGTAGTAGTGGTGGTGGTGGTGGTGGTGGTGGTGTAGGTGGTGGTAGTAGAAGTAGTATTAGTAGTAGTATTAGTAGTAGTAGTGAAGGCGCATGTCTCAGTGGTTAGAGCGTCGAGCTTACGATCGCTAGGTTGTGAGTTTGGATCCCGGACCGGGTTGCGTGTTGTGTTTCTTGAGCAAGACACTTTATTTCACATTGCTCCAGTTCACTCAGCTATAGAAATGAGTTGCAACGTCACAGGTGCCAAGCTGCATCGGCCTCTTTGCCTTTCCCTTGGATAACACTGGTGGCGTGTGGAGGGGGAGGCCGGTTTGCATGGGCGACTGCTGGTCTTCCATAAACAACCTTGTTCGGACTTGTGCCTGGGAGGGCAACTTTCTAGGTGCAATCCAATGGTCAGTCATGACCGAAGGGGGTCTGAACTCAAGTACTAGTAGAAGCAGCAGCAGCAGCAGTAGTAATAGTAGTAGTAGTAGGAGGAGGAGGAGGAGGAATGCTGTTGTTATGGGGTTATTTTGTTAGTATCGGTTGTAGACCCACCGCCATAGTAGAAGTCGCAATACAGCGAGAACGAAACCAGAACCCAACAAATGCAAACTGTGCGTCTTTATTCCACCAGCGCGTGAAAGCGCGTGGCTTAGTGGTTAGGGTACTCGGTTCACGATCGTAAGTTCATGAGTTCTATTCCGGGCGGTGGATTGCATCTTTGAGCAAGACATTTTATTTCACGTTACCCCAGTCCATTCAGCTGACAAAAATGAGTTGTTCCTTTATTTCAAAGGGCCAGTCTTGTCATATTCTGTGTTACGCCAAATCTCCCTGAGAACTAAGTTAAGGGTACACGTGTCTGTGGAGTACTCAGCCACTTGTGTGCTAATTTCAGGAGCAAACTGTTCCGGTGATTGAATTAACTAGAATACATTTCGTTGTAACCAGCGAAGTGTCAATAAAAATCCACATATCCATCAATAACATCTGACGATCGCTTGAAATCACACCAAAATATTTCTGTTTCGAATATTGTCTGTTTTCTGTTCAGATCCAGAAATAAAACACCCGATGACTCTCAGGGATAAAACTAATCGAACCACAGTATACATGTACATACACTATTTATCTTTCTTGTGCGCTCAACTCCCGATGAAAGAGTAGTGGAAGATGGTCGTTGTCACATACAAAGAAATTTTATCTAAAAATAACGGACATGAGGCGCAGGCGTGGCTGTGTGGTAAGTAGCTTGCTTACGAACTACATGGTTCCGGGTTCAGTCCCACTGCGTGGAACTTTGGGCAAGTGTTTTCTATAATAGACTCGGACCAAAGCCTTGTGAGTGGATTTGGTAGATGGAAACTGAAAGAAGCTCATCGTATATATGTATATGATACTCTTTACTCTTTTACTTGTTTCAGTCATTTGACTGCGGCTATGCTGGAGCACCACCTTTAATCGAGCAACTCGACCCCGGGACTTATTCTTTGTAAGCCCAGTACTTATTCTATCGGTCTCTTTTGCCGAACCGTTAAGTGACGGGGACATAAACACACCAGCATCGGTTGTCAAGCAAAGCTAGCGGGACAAACACAGACACACAAACACACGCACAAAAACATACGTATATACGACGGGCTTCTTTCAGTTTCCGTCTACCAAATCCACTCACAAGGCTTTGGTCTGCCCGAGGCTATAGTAGAAGACACTTGCCCAAAGTGCCACGCAGTGGGACTGAACCCAGAACCATGTGGTTGGTAAGCAAGCAACTTACCACACAGCCACTCATGCGCCTATATATAACACATTAACACACACACACATATATATATATATATATATATATATATATATATATATATATATATATATATATATATATATATATATATATGTGTGTGTGTGTTAATTATGATTTCATTCAACATATTACTCTCTCAGATTCACACACTTATTGCAGTGACCCATCAGTTTTTCTAACCTTGTAAAAGAACTCGGAAGATTGGGTCTCCAGCCAAATCTTTTGCAATACTCTTAAAACCTTGAACAGCATCCGTTGTTTATATATTTGTGTACTACATTTCCATTCGTGGAGGCACATGACCTAGTGGTTAGAGCAGCGGACTCGCGGTCGAGGGATCGCGGGTTCGAATCTCAGACCGGTCGATGTGTGTGTTTATGATCGAAACACCTAAGCTCCACGCGGCTCCAGCAGAACTTTCTCTCACTCTTTCCTTCTGCATCTGCAGCTCACTTGCGACGGACCGGCGTCCCGTCCAGGTGAGGAACCTATACGCCAAGAAAACCGGGAAACTGGCCCTTATGAGCCAGTCGTGGCTCGAGAAGGAACAAACAACAAAATTTCCATCAGTTTGATCTCTAGCAGACATCAGCTGTCTTATTATCGGGTGTGCACACATTTTTCCATGTAAATTTGCAACTTTAATTTCGCTCAGTTTGACCTCCAGTAGCCAACATTAATGTATGCATTAATACCATTTATCTCTATTTGATGTAGAAATCTTTATTAGCAAACATAGAGAACATATATATGATTCTAAACAGCAAAGATTGCTGTGTTCGTTGCGATTTTCTGGGCTCTGACTTCAAATCCTGCCGATATCATTTTCCTTGTTTCGGAATCAATAAATAAGGTACCAGCTTTGGGGTCCATTATTGGAACTTAATTTTTCTGGTAGAAATCAGCTGTATTCTGACTTTGGGAAGAATGGTTTGCATTCATACTCTTTACTTGTTTCAGTCATTTGACTGCGGCCATGCTGGAGCACGGCCTTTAGTCGAGCAAATCGAACCCAGGACTCATCCTTTGTAAGCCTAGTACTTATTCTATCGGTCTCATTTGCTGAACCGCTAACTTACGGGGACAAACACACACACACACACACACACACACACACACACACACACACACACACATACACACACACACATATATATATATACATATATATATATATACATACATATACATATATACGACGGGCGATTTTAAAATTCTAGTTCAAATTTGCCGAATTATGTTACAAATTAATATGAACATTTTCGTATTGTCGCTGTTGCTAATGTATTGGGTTATCCGGAAAGTTCGTGCCGATTTTTAAAGGAAAGAAAAAGATCAATAATTCAACCAAATATGAACCATTTTGATGCACGACTTGTCTCCATCTTTCCTTTAGCTTGAAAATACCCTCTTCCCAGAATTGGGGTGGTTTCATGGCAAAGAATTCATCAAGGTATGTTTTTACGTCATCAAAGGAATTGAAATTTTTACCATTAAGACTATTCTGCAGAGACCTGAATAAGTGGAAATCCGAAGGAGCAATATCTGGAGGGTGGGGTAACACATCCCAGCCGAGCTGCAGCAATTTCTGTCTGGTTCCCAAAGCCTCAAGTGCTGAAAATGAACTTTCTCATCTTCCAATTTAAAGGGTTACAGAATTAATACAGGTTATAGAAATATATACCTTCTTCCACGAAAAGATAGTTTAAACTGTGCTCTAAATGGAGGTGTTGTCAAATCCTATTTCATGGACTTAACGATGTTCTAAAATACGTCGAAAGGTAAGCTACTATAAATCGGCACGAACTTTCCGGACAACCCAGTAGTTGTACTTACTGCTTTTCATCGTGTTACTCTTATTGTTGAAATTGAGGTGTTTTTTTTTTTTTTTTTCAGGATATCACCTGATTGACGACATGCGATTGCTTGTCTACCTGAATTAATGGCAAATCTAAGTTAGTTATAAACGTCTCTTATATTTTGTATTTTTACTTAAAAGTTGAAATCAAAATGCTCAAGAACCATTTTTAATGAAGAGACTAATTGCCTGCATGTTTATTCATCAAAAATTTAATGTTACAAATTTACATACCGTAAATCCTCGAGTATAACCCGCATTTTTTCCCCAAAATTAAAAGGTCAAAATCCCTAGTGCGTACTATATACGAGGTTAAAAATGAAAATTATTTTCTAAGCAATGTCCGAGTCTCTATTTGCTGTCCGGCAATGTATTCAGACGCATTTTGTAATGTGGGGCGTGAAAATACCTTAAGCTAAGCCTGAAAGCAATGAAGTCATAAAAGGATCATCCATAACTTGCAGTAAGCAACATTTATTAAACGTTATTACTGTTATTTCTTTATTTTCTGCAAAGAAAATGCACAAAAAAGATACACGTTTGCATTGTGTTATATATATACAATAATAATAAAGGACGTTACCGTATACATTTTTACAAACCAAGGACGTTATATAGACCTCCTTGACACAAATTAGAGAAGGGGTGCGTATTATACACAAGGTTCAGGATTTTCAGAGGTACAGCCCTCTAAAAATCCCCTGCGTATTATACTCAAAGGCGGACTATACTCGAGAATTTACGGTACTTTTTTAAAAAATCACGCAATTTAAGCAAAATTGAAAATTATAAGCCCTCATTGTTTGAAAAAGAAACTAATGGGTGTAAATAGAAACATTTTTTTGTTATTACATAATGCTCTTTACTCTTTTACTCTTTTACTTGTTTCAGACAGTCATTTGAATGCAGCTATGCTGGTGCACCGCCTTTAGTCGAGCGCATCGACCCCCAGGACTTGCTCTTCGTAAGCTTTGTACTTATTCTATCGGTCTCTTTTGCCAAACCGCTAAAGTACGGGGACGTAAACTCACCAGCATCAGCTGTCAAGCGATATTGGGGGGACAAACACAGTCACTTAAACATATACACACGCATATATATATATATATATATATATATATATATATATATATACATACATATATACGACGGGCTACTTTCAGTTTCCGTACACCAAATCCACTCACAAGGATTTGGTCGGCCCGAAGCTATAGTAGAAGACACTTGCCCAAAGTGCCACGCAGTGGGAATGAACCCGGAACCATGTGGTTCGTAAGCAAGCTACTTATCACACGGCCGCTCCTACGCCTATATGCAAACTTTAAAGAAATTAATTATTTTGTTTCTTTGAGATTTTTTAAAACTCTATTATACTTGTTTGAATTACAATTTTTGTCATGATGAGTTTTGTTAAGAAATAGGCGTAGGAGTGGCCGTGTGGTAAGTAGCTTGCTTACCAACCACATGGTTCCGGGTTCAGTCCCACTGCGTGATACCTTGGGTATGTGCCTTCTACTATAGCCTCGGGCCAAGCTAGGCCTTGTGAGTGGATTTGATAGACGGAAACTGAAAGTAACCCGTCGTATATATGTATATATATGTGTGTGTGAGTGTGTGTGCGTGTGTATACGTTTGTTATTTGTGATTGTCCCCCACCCCAACATCGCTTGACAACCGATGCTGGTGTATTTGCGTCCTCGTAACATAGCGGTTCGGCCAAAGAGACTGATGGAATAAGTACTAGGCCTACAAAGAATAAGTCCTGGCGTTGATTTGATCGACTAAACGCAGAGCTCCAGCATGACCGGAGTCAAATGGCTAAAAGAATACAAGAATGAGTTAAATTTTATGATACAATATTTGTGATTTGATTTTTGTTTATAAGTTTTGTTAAGAAAAAAATAATTTTTTTAATGATATGATAATAATAATATAATTAAAAAATAATATAATGCTAAAAAAACAAGCCAGAAATGTTTCGTTTAATACAAAGAAATTTTTAGATAAAAAATATTAAATTTAAATTTAAAAAATTGTAATAAAACACCAAAAAATACGAAGAGCAAAACAGTGCACTTAATATTTCATGAACAATTTTGGAAATTTATTTAGCAAATGCTAACTTCGGCTTCAATGTTGTAAGATTTATTGTTTCTCTTCTTGTTCTGTACTTTTCCAGGTTTAACTGCTGCTTTTCCTGTAAGCTTCTCCGAGTTCAATACTTAAGAATATTCTACGATTTTGCACCCGCAATCATTATCATATTGATCCACTTTTTTTTCCAGGCAACTTTTCTATTATTATAATCCTTATATTTACTTTTATCACGGAAAAAATTGCTACTCTTTTACTTGTTTCAGTCATTTGACTGCAGCCATGCTGGAGCACCGACTTTAGTTGAGCAAATCGACCCCAGGAGCACTCCGTCGGTTGCGACGACGAGGGTCCCAGCTGATACGATCAACGGAACAGCTTGCTCGTGAAATTAACGTGCAAGTTGCCGAGCACTCCACAGACACGTGTACCCTTAACGTAGTTCTCGGGGAGATTCAGCTGGCCTTTTGAAATACAGATGCTACTCATTTTTGCCAGCTGAGTGAACTGGAGCAACGGGAAATAAAGTGTCTTGCTCACGGACACAACGCGCCGCCGGGAATTGATCATGAGGCGAATGCCCCTAACCACTAAGCCACGCGCCTTCAACAACCCCAAAACTTTTACTTCGTAAGCCTAGTACTTTAGTCTATCGCTCTCTTTTCCCGAACGGCTAAGTTACGGGGACGTAAACACACCAGCATCGGTTGTCAAGCGATGTTGGGGGACAAATACAGACACACAAACACATATGTATGTATATATATATATATATATATATATATATATATATATATATATATATATATATATATATGTATGTATGTATGTATACGACGGGTTTCTTTCAGTTTCCGTCAACCAAATCCACTCACAAGGCTTTGCTCGGCCCGAGGCTATAGTAGAAGACACTTGGTCAAGGTGCCACGCAGTGGGATTGAACCCGGAACCGTGTGGTTCGTAAGCAAGCTACTCACCACTCAGTCACTCCTTCTATACAAAATATCTTAATAAATACAAATTTTGTTTAAACTTTGAAATTTTGTTTGCACATAAAAATAGCAAAGCATTACAGCACCATATCCGTTACAAATAAATAGATTTTAAAATTATTTGCATTATAAAATAACGTTATGTTCTTATAAAATAATGTTATATTCTAATAAAAGAATTAATAATAAATTGCTTTCACGATTGAATTTTTTATATTTTAATATGTTTTTAATAAGTACATTATAAACAAACTAGCAGAGATACCTGGAGTTGCTTGGGACTAATATGGTATTGTTTGTATATATATATATATATATATATATATATATATATATACTAGGGTTCCGCCAGTACAGTCCAGGGGTTCTGCAAGAAGTTACAAAAATGCTAAAATCTCCTGTGCAGATATGTGGGCATAAGACTATTATTGTACAGGGGTTCCTCGAGCCTGTGGAATGTTTCCTTGGGGTTCCGCTCCAGCAAAATGTTTGAAAAGCACTGCACTAGAATAATACTCACGTGAGCAAAATATCTGACCATTTACGACTTCGCCTAGAAATGGTTCTTACAGAAATACCATCCTTTCTCGCATTTCTCTATGAGTCTATCAAACGTTATAAATTCAGTACCCCTTAGCTACCTAAGAGAGAATACTGTTAGACATCATATGAGACGCTTAATGGTGATTGTGGGCAGCAGCTAAGTCAGTAAGAATAGGTGACAGCAGCACAACGACCAGCCGCAAAATTTTGACTGATGCAACAATTATATCAAGATCAATAACATGTAAACTCTCTCGACGTTTTGTAGTTTTTAGAAACAACATTTGTTCATTCTTTACGGGAAGACTAAAAATGTTGCTTGTCAAAAATGACAACTGATTTCGTTGTCTTCTTTGTACACATACATGTATGTATGTGTACAAAGAAGACGATGAATTACATGTATGTATGTGTGTATGTATGTATGTATGTATGTATGTATGTATGTATGTATGTATGTATGTATGTGTGTGTGTGTGTGTGTGTGTGTGTGTGTATGTGTGTATTCGTAAGGTTTATGTAGTTGGTCGATTATGATTGAACAATATTTTAGAAATACTTTACTTTATAGGTCCCACGATAATTCAAAGCACAATTGATGTTGCTTTGATATGAAATTCGAAAGTAATAAGTCGTAATTACCACAAAATCTACCGACTAGAAAACGGGAAGCAGATCTTATCCTTTTGATACCAACCCATCCGAGACCGCTGTTGGTGCTACGTTCCAGGCTTGTTTTGGAAAAGAGAACTAAATTAAAACCTCCAATAAAACTTTGATGTTAATTTATGGTCAAAACAGCAGCTTAATTATGACAGTTACTTTACTAAATTCTTTCTTATTTTGAAAATTAATGGAAACAAGGTCAGAGTATTTCAGCAGAAATATTGTAACAAAGGTGTTAAGGGAAATGAAATGTTTACGATAAAGTAAGATGACAGTTTGGCACATGAAAACAAAGAAAGCAATATGAGGCTCTAGACAAAATGGTCATAAATTTATAACTCACTTAAATGATGGCAAAAATATTGTCTAGTAAATAAATGAGAAAGAGATACACAGCAACTAATAGACTGATGTTAGGGTCTGATTTCAGAATCCCCCACTACGGATATCTTTGTATATGTGTATCTAGAGATATGTGTATGTATAAGTATTTCGATACATACACACACACACACACACGCATATATATATATATATATATATATATATATATATATATATATATATATATATATATATATATATATATATATATATATATATATGTATAAATATGTATACATATATATATATAAATATGTACGCATATATATTTATATGTGTATACATATATATATATCTATATATGTATGCGTATATATATATAAATAGGGATATATATATATAAATATATATGCATATATATAGATAAATATATATACTTCCCTTTTTACGTAAGATTGTTCTTTATATTAAGTTTTGTTCTTGATATTAACTTCGATGCGCACTCTTAACCTTTCTGTCTCATCCCTTTCGCAGCCTTCATTCTTTGATTTCCTTTTCCTCTACTTAACTTTTCTCTTTCTCTCTCTCATTCTTCACTCTCTCTCTCTCTCTCCTCTTCATTCTTCATGGTTTCCTCACAACCATTCCCCTTATCTCCCTTTCTCTTGCTCCTCCTCCCCCCCTTCCGTCGTTGACCCGCGACGAGACTTCCGCTACTGTCTTTCTACCCTTACCCTCTCGAGATATGGACGATAATTCTTTTTGCTTCGCTCGTCGTTCACAAAAAAATCCGCGTTCGCAATACTTTTTTTCGTTCGGCGTTAACATGCCCTTCTTATCTTGTTTTTCCTTGTCCTGTCTTTTACTGTTTATAATTTGTACTGTCGTTACTGTCCTGTTTTTGTTACCATTTTTTACCCCTCTGCGAAAAGATGTCAGAATTTTAATTGATTTGCTTTTCGCAGGAAGGAAAGTTTCTTGTCGAGGATACGTCTCGCTTTCACCTTCGAAACGTAGAGTAGATGAAACCATAGCGACTGAAGAAGGGTTTTTTTCTTTGTGTTAATTGTCCTGTACTCTATTTTTTTGTTGTTTAAAAAATGTCCAGTTCCTTTGGTTAGTGTCTATGTTTTCGTTTCTCATTGTGTTCGACGTCTTTTTGGTGTCCTGTACTCATATATGCGTGTATATGTACATGTAGAGGTAGGTAGTACATATATGTTTATATATATGCATATTTTTTATTTTTATTTATTAATATATATATATATATATATATATATATATATATATATATATATACATATATGTATACATATATATGCCTGCATACATATATATATATGTATATATACATATCAAAATAAGCTACACGATATGAAGTAGTGATGCTGTACGACCGTTTCAGACAATTCCATTTAAATGAACAATACAATCATTACATAAATTTAAATGCAGTGCCATCTTCAGCTGCATAAATATATAAATGGAATTTTATATGTATACATGTACACATATGTATATATATATATATACCAAATTAATAAATAAAACATATGCATATATACATACATATATGTACGTCCCTACATCTACATGTATATATACATGCATATATGGGTACAGGACACCAAAAAAAAAACGTCGAACACAATGAGAAACGAAAACATAAACACAAAACCAAGGAACTGGACATTTTTCTTAAACAACGAAAAAATAGAGTACTGGACATATAACACAAGGAAATTTCCCCTTCTTCAGTCGCCATGGTTTCATCTATTCCGCGTTTCGAAGGTGAAGGCGAGACGCGTCTCCGACTGAAACATTCCTTCACACGAAAAGCAAATTAAATAAAATTCGAGAATTTTTTGCGGAGGGGTAAAAATGGTAACAAAAACAGGACAGTAACGACAGTACAAAATAGAAACAGTAAAGGACAGGACAAGGAGAATAACAGTAACACAGACAAGAAGGGCTGTTAAGTCGAACGAGATAAAATATTACGAACGCTATTTTTGAGAACGGCGAAAGAGCCACAGAATTGCCGTCTACACTCGGGTGAAGCAAGGTCAGAAAAGACAGTAGTTTCTTCATCGCTGACCAGCGACGGGACAGGGGAGGAGGAGTAAGAGAAAGGGGAGGGGAGAGAAAAAAGAGGAATGGTTGTAGAGAAAACCAGAAAGAATGAAGAATGAGAGAGAGGGAGGGAGGGAGAGACAGTAAGGTAGAAGAAAAGGAAACCAGAAAGAAGAAAGGCTGAGAAAGGGAGAAAGGGGGACAGAAAGGTTAAGAGTGCGCATCAGTATCAATATTAAGAACAAACTTACTTACATGTAGATGTAGGTACGTACATATATGTATGTATATATGCATATGTTTTATTTATTAATTTGTTATTACACGACAGAACGCACGCATCCATTTCTAAGTTAAGGGGAAAAAGAAGTTTAAAATATGTTTTTCAAAAAATAATGATACTTATATACAAAAATTAATAAATAAGTATACCAATACATTGTAGAGTCTTTCTGCTTTTAGAGTTCAGTAATATTCCCTGGAGAAACTTCTTTGGAGGTTCAGGATGCATGTGCTTAAATGTAGTGTTTAGTTTAAAGTGTTGGGTGAATGTGTTTCAAAACAGGAAATGGGGTAGGAGTTATCCAGTTCCTTTGAGTAAGGGGAGATAATTCTGTAGATTTTATGCTCTTTAATTGGAATGATGGATTTTTTGTCAAATAGGACGCTTATGTCAATTTTTTTTGTCAGATAAGATGCTAGAAAAAGGAGTATGGACATCGTGGAGTTTGCATATTAAGACGCGTTCGGAATTTTTCAATAAAAAGATTTTCCTAGTTGATTTTTTTTTGTGTAGAGATTTTGTCTTTACATTGGTAGAAAGGGAATATGTGAAATTTTGGATTTTTATCTCTAGCGCAAGAGTCTATGTGGCTACGAAGTGGAATTTGACGGTATTGTTGGAGATTGTTCGCACGTTTTATTCCATAGTTTATGAATGTGGAGGGATATTGAGGGAGTGTTGTTTTTAGGTCTTGAAGGCGTATTTCTCGAGTTTTTGGATCCGAGACAATGGTGCATAAACTTTTAGCTGAGTTGAAAGGGATATTTATCTTGGTGTGTTTTGGGTGGCATGGGCTGAAGAGGAGGTATTATTGTGAGTCTGTAGGTTTGTGATAGGTGTCTGTTGTGATTTGGTTGTTAGGTGTTTTTATAATTAAGAGATCAAGGAAAGGGATATATATATATATATATATATATATATATATATATATATATATATATATATATATATATATATACATATGCAGATATACATATATATATATGCATATTTACAAACAAATATATATCCATATCTATCTATCTATCTATCTATCTATCTATCTATCTATCTATCTATCTATCTATCTATATATATATATCTATATATATATATAT
>NC_043002.1:70697843-70707843 GCF_006345805.1 Octopus sinensis
ACTCCAACAACATTCCATGATATACTTATTTCTTATTACCTAATAATACTCTGTCATTTGCACATTTTGTTATGTATTTTTATGTCTGGAAACTAATTTGATCAGAATCTTAAATGGCAGTTTCAATATGTGTGCAGCTGTAGTGAATTTGCGTATTGTAAATTTGTTCACAGTAAGTTTCTCTAGGCATCCTAAACATTTCCGAAGAAGTGTAAAATGCGAAAATATCGTTTAAGCAGTAGTATTGAGATTATTGAATTGAGGATTGACCCTCTTACATTCATCAATATTCCATTCAGCTGGAATAATTTCATCTGCTCGAATCAGCATAAATTTACGAAAACTAGAAGGGGAAAAGAAACGAAAATTACACGTTTTGAATGATTTTAATCTCACAAACGATAACATTGATTTGGTTTTGGGATGGGTTAAAATGAACAAATGAATGTTTGTAGCAGATGATAGCTGAAATATTTTGTCTTGTTGATCCGATCTAATGGCTCATTAAACAACTTCTCAACGATTAACACTCTTTATGTATGCTATCTCTGTTATTGTTTTGGTGGCCTCAGTAAAAACGTCAATGCTGCAATTCGAGCTTTAGTCCCGGAATTGAGATTAGATTTTGAAACTACTCGGGGAAACTTGACTACAAAAACCATGATCGTGGCAAGGTTGGTAGTGTAATGTGCATTCCATTCGAGATATTGTCCTACATTGCATCTGCAGTATTTAGAAAGAATGCTGTGTTTATCCATGCATCTACTGTTCGAAATAATCTTTAGTAAAAATGTTATTTGGAAGCTCATCTAAGCGTGTACATCATTGATGAATTGATCACTTAACTGATCTTTTTAGGTTCCTTTCATAACAAAACAGTAATTATGAAATCGGTTCGATCATTTGTTAGAAACAAATTAAATGATTCACCTCTTATAATTTTTTCCAGTCGCCTGAGGTCATAACTTTCAAACTATTTCACAGTATTTGGTTTATATAGTTTTGAAATATGAAGCGAACAGCTTGTTTGTGATTGGTTTGTAATTGAGGTAAATTGCAAAACGCCTGTTATGTGAAACCTTGTTATTAAAAGCAAAATTAATGTTTTTACTAAGCTAGCCAACGAAAGAGTCTCCACACCGTCAGTCGATCTGCTAGAAAGAGCAAATAAATCTCCTTCAAATCGGGCGCCATCGACATAGTTTTGTATATAAGTGTTCTGCCTAGCAGCCATTTGGTTTCTGATTTGAACTACGGCATTGTACGAAAGGGCCAGAATTCCAGGAGATGAAACTGAAACACTATAAGAAATAAAGCTTCAAGAGTTCAGCTGCAGATTATTCGTGCTTCCCCAAATATGTTATAAAAATTTCAAACACGAAAGACACACGCGCACATATGCAAAGCCCGCTTGTCTATAATAATAATAATAATAATAATAATAATAAAATAATAATAATAATAATAATAATAATAATAATGATAATGATGATGATGATAATAATAATAATAATAATAATAATAAATAATAATAATATATAATAATAATAATAATAAGCACAAGACCAAATATGTGGGACCGTAGTCATAACACCAAACGAACTTCCAACTTGTTGTCTCTTGAGGTCTCTGGGTGAGACTTGGAGCCAGCTTGTGTGCAAATGTAAAGCAAAAGTCAAACATAGAATAATAAAATAATAATAATAATAATAATAATAATAATAATAATAATATAATAATAATATATATAATAATAATAATAATAATAATAATAAATAATAATAATAAAATAATAATAATAATAATAATAACAGGGACATAGAATTACCAAACAGAGAGAGAATGTGAGACTCGGATGATGGGTACAAGTATGTTGGGATCCTGGAGCTGGACAATATCTTGCACAGAAATGAAAAACAAGGTCAACACTGCATATTTCAAGTGCCTCAAATCTCTTGAAATCAAAACTCAACTCAAGGCAACATGTGACAGCCATCAACATATGAGCTGTTGCTGTAGTCTGCTATAGCGCACACATCCTGAAATGGACACGAGCAGAGATTAACCAATGAATTCCGATCACGAAGCGATGGGTGCGGTAGCTAACGTGATTGGTGCTGTAGGAAGGATACAAAAAAAAAACAGGATAATTCCCTACAATAAACAAGGTAGGTCACATAAAATAGCAACAGATATTTTGCATACTAAATAATGAATCTGTTACTGAAGGAATTAGAAGCAAAAGTGTATAGTCACGGTTAAATACACGCACATACACACACGCACACACACACGCGTGCATACAGATATACACACATACAGATACATACGTAAGTAGTCAACTGCATATATACAAAACACATACACACAGACATACAGACACACACATATATTTGTGTATCTATATACACTGTTATAATTTGGGACCGTCATACTGCCAACAAAATCGCGTGCTATTTGTAGTTCACTTCAGATTTAATTTTCTCGTCAACTACCTAAACATACACTTTTTTAATAACCATCATCTGATCGTTTAGATGATTTCAAATTCCGTCACTAATTCTACAAGATGATGGTAATGTCTTGAAACAGGCAACTTTAGGTATTTTCAATATTTCTATTCACTTACTTTAATGAATGATATTTTCAACGTGGTTTCCACCAATAGTGATGCGAAGTCCGATAAGCTTTTAGATTCAAATGAATCCAGTGCAACTTCACCCCTTTTCTGTCAGACTGAGTACACTCATTCACGAGACATTCCTTCAGATGATTCATATCTGTGATTTTTGTGAGGTAGATCTTCTCCTTTATACCCCACCCCTGATAAAAAGAAACGAGGACCACAACGATATAATTCCCAAGTCTTTGTAACCACTGTATCATGTATTATGCATGCCACTGACAATGCCCACGAATGCCATGAAATAACAGTATAAAAGAGTTTTGTATTAATTTTACTACCCATTTCATATATGCACACACACCCACATCTGAAATCACAATGAAACACACAATCGTCACAAACGTCACTTATCATCTTAAACATCGTATTACAAGAATCATGATAAAATAACATCAGTGTTTTATAATTTTACCACCATTACATACATGTACACACACACATACACACAAATCCTAAATACGAATCTAGAGACCACACAAACACACACACACACACACACAGTCACACATACAAGCATTCACATACTAGTTATAAATTACACATTCACCTTATTTTGCTAGCACCATTAAACATAAATAATCAAATAAAAAAAGTTACCCAAATATATATATAACGAAAACAGTAATGACAAAATATATGCTTTTCAATATATAGTTGGTGCTTGACAATATAACATGCACAAGAAAATCAGTCGGTGAATCTGAAACCATTTAAAATGTCGGTAGTACAAGGTGATATCAAAGGGTTCCCCGACTAGTTACGCTTCATAAAAAAGTGACTTATTTATCTCAGGTTTAACAGCATCTCTTTCAGAATAGTCATCTTGCGTAGCAATACACCAGCCCCAGCATTCTTGCCATTTTTGGAATCCAGCCTAGAAGTTGTTTTCTGTAAGCGAGTCGAGAACATTCTGCGATTCGCCTTGGATCTTGACAACAGTGTTAAATCGGCGAACATTGAGTTACATTTTCATCTTGAGGAAGAGATAAAAATCTGCAGCTGAATAGGACAGGTGTGGAAGCGATACCATTTTGTTTTTGGCGAGAAACTCACAAGCGAGGAGAGCTCGATCAAGGGTCCAATTCTTCGCGCTCTATAGATCCAGTCGCTTTCACCGAATGTCCTCCCTGAAAAGTCTCAAAGCGTTGCAGTAGAACTCTCGATTGACGGTCTGGCCCTGGGAGACGAATTCTCGACGTACAATACCACATTTCCGGGGATGACTGTCGTGGCTGATCTTTCACATCGCTCATCGTCTTTTAGGAGTGTCCTTCTGCTTTTGAAGTGGCCGTACCACTCGAAAAATTGTCTATTGCCCAATGCCTCTTCGCTGTAAGCTTGCCGAAGCATCTTCAATGTCTCTGTAGCAGACACCCAAGTTTAAATCAAAATTTCACGTTGGCTCTTTGCTCCTGTCCATGACAACATCGCAGACTACAATATGCACGTGATCACAAAAACACAAATTTCAGAACTTACTTCGTAAACACAGAAATGTCACTCGACTCATTGCCTCAAGAAGGTCACTGCTAGCGCTCATTGTGCATGCGACAGTGTACTACCATCTGTTGATGCGTTACATACCTAGTCCTCTTTTACTTGTTTCAGTCAGTTGACTGCGGCCATGCTGGAGCACCGTCTTTAGTCGAGCAAATCGACCCGAGTACTTATTCTTTGGGAGTCTAGTACTTATTCTATCAGTCTCTTTTGCCGAACAACTAAGTTACGAGGACGTAAACACACCAGCATCGATTGTCAAGCGATGTTGGGGGGACAAACACAGACACATAAACATATACACACACATACATATATATATATATATACATATATATACGACGGGCTTCTTTCAGTTTCTGTCTACCAAATCCATTCACAAGGCTTTGGTCGGCCTGAGGCTATAGTAGAAGACACTTGCGCAAGGTGCCACGACGTGGGACTGAACTCGGAACCATGTGGTTGGTAAGCAAGCTACTTACAACACAGCCACTCCTACACCTAAAAGTCCGGAAACTTTTTGATACCACCTCGTATGACAGAATGTTATGACCAATTATTAACAGCAAATTTAGTACAAAATCTGATGTTTAGCCGTATTTTTCCATCTGTTTATTGGTCTGTCTAATTCATCCAAAATACAATAAAGCTTACGCCACACAATTTTCACATAAAAATATAGCTCAAAGCAACGTCAAGCACGACAGTATAGTGCCAAGTGTAGTGGTCATTGTATTAGTTAGGTGAGGTAGTGACAGTGGTAATGCTTCTAATACTCATAGTAGTAGCAATAGGAATAGTTGTAGTAGTAGTAGTATTGTAGTTGTTGTTGTAACAGTAGTGGCAATAGTATTGGTGGTAGTAGTACTGATTACAGTAGTCACAGAAGTATTAATAGCAGTCGTAGTATTTGTAGATGTAGCAGAAATAGATTGCAGCAGCATCAGCAGCAGCAGCAGTAGTAGTAGTAGTAGTAGTAGTAGTAGTAGTAGTGTGCTGGTAGTAGTAGTAGTAGTATTAGCGGTGGTGGTGGTGATAGTCGTAGTAGTAGTAATAGTAGTGGTGGTGGTCTTGATACTCGTTGGTACAATAAAGGCGGCGAGCTGGCAGAAACGTTAGCACGCCGGGCGAAACGCTTAGCGGTATTTCGTCTGCGTTACGTTGTGAGTTTAAATTCCGCCGAGGTCGACTTTGCCTTTCATCCTTTCGGGGTCGATAAATTAAGTACCAGTTACGCACTGGGGTCGATGTAATCGACTTAATACCTATGTCTGTCCTTGTTTGTCCCCTCTGTGTTTAGCCCCTTGTGGGTAATAAAGAAATAGGTATTTCGTCTGTCGCTACGTTGTGAGTTCAAATTCTGCCGAGGTCGACTTTGCCTTTCATCCTTTCGGGGTCGAGTAAATAAGTACCAGTTACACACTGGGGTCGATATAATCGACTTAATCCGTTTGTCTGTCCTTGTTTGTCCTCTCTGTGTTTAGCCCCTTGTGGATAGTAAAGAAATAGGTACTAGTACTAGTAGTAGTAGTGGTGGTAGTAGTAGTAGTAGTAGCGGTGATAGTGGTGGTAGTAGTAGTAGAAGTAGCAGTAGCAGTAGCGATGGTGGTGGTAGGTGTAGTAGTAGTAGTAGTAGTAGTCGTAGTAGTAGTAGCACTAGTTGTGGTGATTGTGGTACTAGTAGTAGTAGTATTAGTAAGTGTAGTCGTAGTAGTAGCGGTGGTGGTGGTGGTGGTGGTGGTGGTGGTGGTAGTAGTAGAAGTAGTAGTAGTAGTAGTAGTAGTAGTAGTAGTAGTAGTAGTAGTAGTAGTAGTAATTCTTGCCATAAAACTTGAAGAGTATATTCGCATTTTATATTACAGCTAATAAAAATAACAGAAGACTAAATTTTTCGTTGTGCATAGTGATAGTTATTCTGGGAATTGCTGCATACATTGAACTCACATCGCACCCAGCTACCCATTTTCTCTTTTACGAATCCATAGTTAATCTGCAGCTTGTATATATATATATATATATTAACATAAGTAGGTTTAACGATCCTCAACTGGCGACGAAAAGATAATACAGTCCTGTGTTATATGAACTTAGAACCATTTATCAATGAACTGAAGACAATTCACGTTAGTCAACAGAACTCCACCAACTGCACCTTTCACTGTTCTCTGTTGTTAAATAGATGTGGCATCTTTAACCTCACCTCATGAATATTGGAGACTATATGTAGTTTCAGCTGTTCCAGCTTCTGAATAGATAATGAAGCGGTTATCAAATCTAAGACGATAAGAAAGTCAGAGTGAAGCTGACCTTCCTGGCTTAAGATGTCAGCTAATATTGTGATATTGTTAAACTGGTGCGGTGTTGTAGGCTTTATCGTTGTACTCGTTATACGAAATGATACGTTGAAAAAATAAAGGGCATTTTACGTTTAGACAGGTAAGTGTGAATAATAATGAAATGCCATCCTCACAGCACATATGCAGTGCGATAATCTGGTCATTATGTATCTAAACGTGGAATGTAATTTTAATGATCAAAAGCAACATTTTCAAGAGATTAATCCGGTGAAATGCAAACCATTGGTTAAATTAATTCACTTGGAGTATAGTAATTAATATAAAGAGGTGAAGAGGTGATGGAATACCAAGCCAGAGCAAATCGTATGTTTCTGCTTACTTTAACACGGAAATTTCCGTTGCAAGCTGGTGCTGCATAAAGAAAATAAATTTGTTACATCCAGAACATGTTATCACAAATAAACATCATTTTGATCCGAGCATTATTCAATGCTACAGTCGAGAATCGTTGTTGATTAACTCGCTTAAACAGATGCGGTTGAACTACTAACGCTATTCTAAATATATTCAATGAATTTTAAAATTATACTGTTAGGTACGAATAAAGTTGAAGTTGCTAACTTTAACTTCTTATCTTCAAAGGTATAATTTGATATAAAATACAAATAGAGTATATGTATATTCATCAGTTGCAATTTGAATATCAAATAAAGTCTCGACTTATAAACCTAACTTAAAAAGAAAAAATACCCTTAATTATTATTTTTAAATAGTTTCAAGAATAGTATATATCCATTATAGCAGAGGATATTATGGCTGAGTGGAAAGAATACGCAAAATGAAGAAGAAACACGAGGAGAAATATACTACTAATGTTTACTATTGACACACCTACAACTTTAAGTTATTTGAAATTTATAATCTAGAAAACCTACAATAGTGTAGTTCTCAATTTCTCGAGACAGTAGAGTTGGTGAATGATTGTATGAACTTGGAGTTTGTTATTTGGAGTGTTCAATTTATTTTCTTTAGAACTGCATTGAAATACATGTAGAGCTGTACTTTCGTAGCATTGAAATGTGATTTATACTGTTGCATGTCTTCGGATTTTGGCAAAAGGCCGGCAATTTTGTGGGGAGGATAAAATGAAATGTAATGGTTTCTTAGATATTAAACAAACAATTGACCAATTTAAATTTGTTCTTGACTAAATCTAAAAATATAAGATGAAATATTCAATCAAATATTTAAAATTAAGGGGAAATTGCAAGAAATTCCAATAAACACTTAGCTTTTACTACTACTAATCCATTATATATATTTAAATAAAAGACTCTTCCAGGATTTGATTTCTCAAATATGTGACAAAAGTCTGTAAATGTTATGGGAATAATTTGATTTCTGAACGTAGCACGTGACGAAAATAACATCAGAATCTAAGGTTTTCTTAAACAAATTATAAATAATCGATGGAAATAATCTTTTGATATAAAAATTTAATCAAGAGGTATGCTGCAGGAATTGTATAAAAATGATGAACTCATTCTAGAAGAAATAATTGTAGAAACTGATCAAATGACCGTATGATGTGATGCTTTCCTTTTATAAACATTTAAATGATATAGAAAGAAAATTATATCTTCAAAAGTACCGGTGTGTTTTTTAATTAAAAAGATAGAACGCATCAATTCATCTTTTGAAAAAAGAACAGAAAAGAAAAAGAGCTGCTTAAATGTTGAATCTAATTCACCAGTCGACAAAAAGTCTTCCGGAAAAAAACAAATTGATGATCTTTTTGATTTCAGAATCTAGCGAGATTAACTGATATCGGTTTTCTCTATATCAAATTCCACATGGGGAATAAACGCTGGCTCATTGATTATAATTATATACGCTAAGCACCATACCTTGAGCTTACGTTTCAGCATCCGAATCGCGGTCATGGATTCAAGTCAGCAACGTATAAAGTGCTAGTAGTCAATCCATATTATTCTGATACAGACAACAGTGATTAGTACATAGTAAGTTCTATGGATAAATGTTGAAACTTACCAGAGGTGTAAAAAGGAAAATTATTAATATCCGTGGGGTTGACATAAAAGCTTTGATAACAGATATTAACAAATTATATCATAAGATGTTCAAATTGTTCGGTGGGTTAAAACTAATTAAATCGGGTAAGATAATATCAATTAAATGATAATGGCGCTTAGCTTCTATTTACAAAAAGAATTCTGTAGAGAAATGCTACCGTGATCCATCTTAAACAATACATTACACACGCATACACACACACATATACATATAATATATAATATATATATATATATATATTTTACTCTTTCACTCTTTTACTTGTTTCAGTCATTTAACTGTGGCCATGCTGGAGCATATGTATGTATATATATATATATATATATATATATATATATATATATATATTGTCTTTACTACCATCGCTGGAATCGAGAGTTATACCCGACATCCTCGAATTTGATGTCCCCGCACTGTTCCAAAGTCTCAGCTGTCTCATCTAGAGTGAGGACCATATACTACAATAGCTTGGTATTCAAGGGTCTACAGCTATTTAACTCCTTGTCAAAACATCGGATGTTGGTGTGTTTAATCCCCGTAACTTAGCGGTTCGGCAAAAGATACCGATAGAATAAGTAGTAGACTTACAAAGGACAAGTCCCGGTCTCGAATTGTTCGACTAAAGGCGGCGCTGCAGCATGGCTGCAGCCAAATCATTGTAACAAATACAAGAAAATGAATAAAAGAATACTACGGAGATGTACTTGCATACAAGATCTGAGATCGTGTGCTGGAACCAAGCAATTGCAGCGTGAAAGGTGTTAATAAGCCATTTAAGAAACACAAAAATCGTTAGATTCACTTCAACATTTAAATTTAATTTGCCAAAATATTTTCGTCGCTTTGAGACAGCGACCCGTTCACGGACAAAATCCCGTGCTGCATCTGAGAAAGTAACCGTTAGTTCATAATATATATGCACATACGTATGTATGTATGTATGTATGTATGTATGTATGTATGTATGTATGTATGGATGGATGGATGGATGGATGGATGGATGGATGGATGGATGTAAATATGTGTGTGTACATGTATGTGTGTATGCATATGTGTACATGTATGTTCATGTGTGCATGCCTATACTCATGTATGTATGTATGTATGTATATAAGTATGTACGTATATACTTATATATGTATGTGAGTATTTAATTGTGTTGACGTGTCTATGTATGTGTACATGTGAACGTATGTTTATGGACTTACATGTGTCTGTTCAAGTTGCATACATGACTGTTACTTTGTTGAAGGTTGTATATATACACACACATATATATATAGACACACACATAAATGTGTGTGTGTGTGTGTGTGTGTGTGTGCGTTTGTCCCTCTCACTGCCGTCTGACGGTGAATGGATAAAACATCTTAGATACACATATGCACATATAACCTTACTTATTCATATATACTAGTACACACAA
>NC_043002.1:70712843-70802843 GCF_006345805.1 Octopus sinensis
TCACTCATGTGAATACCCAGGTCACGCACTGATTGTGCCTCTGGGATTGCAATCCCTCCGGGTCCAGTGTATTCATTGGGTATTGCATTCAGTTTTGCATGCTGATAGTATAAAGCTTGAAACTTTCCAGCATTGAACTGCATGCTATTCTTTTCAGCCCACTTGTATATTTCGTCCAGCTCACATTGCAGGTGTTAGTGTCCTCAGGGTTCTGTATTGCCTGTGAAACTTTTGTATCATCTGCATAACTTGTGATCGTGGCTCTCTGCGTGGCTGAGGGCATGTCTGAGAGGGCCATTATGAACAGTAGTGGTCCCAGAACAGTGCCCTGCGGAACAACGCTCACTATTTGTGTGTTAATGGAGGTGGCCCCATTGGCTACTACCACCTGACTTCTATCCTTCAGAAAGTCATGAAGCCATTCTCCCAGTTTTCCAACTATGTTGAGATCACGCAGTTTGTGACATATCATTCCATGATCGACTTTATCAAAGGCCTTTGCAAAGTCGAGATATATGACTTCCACATTTGAGTGGTTGAGCAGCCGTTTCAGCACCCAGTCATAGTGTTGTAGGAGCTGAGTTAAACAGCTTCTCCCTGGTCGGAAACCATGTTGGGTGTCGGGCAGCAAGTCATTCTCTTCAAGGAAAGTGATCAGCTTCCTTCTGACTATTCGTTCCATGACCTTGCTGATGTGTGAGGTCAGAGAGATAGGTCTATAGTTCTTGGCTTCCGCTCTGCTACCTCCTTTATGAATGGGGCATATTTTACCTTCCTTCAGTTTTCCTGGAAGTTTGCCAGCTGCAAGGAAGCTCTGAAAGAGGAACTGCAGTGGTCTTGCTAGGACTCTCTTACATGCTTTTAGGAGGATTGCCGGGAATCCATCGGGGCCAGTAGCTGAGTCTGTTTTCATTTCATCTATAGCCTTGGTTACATCGTCTTCCTTTATATCGATGTAATCTATCGTCGCCGCCTCTGATTTTATATCTGCAGTGGTAAAAAAGTCAGTTGGATTGGTGATTTGGAGATGCCCAAGGGGTGGAGTGAAAACACTCTTGAATTGCTCATTCAGTATTTCACTTACCCTCATTGGTTTTCCTGTAAGTGTGCCATCCTTTTCGAGGAGTGGCCCTATTCTACAGTGCACTGTAGCTGTTTCTTTGGCATACCTGTAGAAAGCTCTGGGGTTAGATTTTATGTTTTCTATAGCCCAGGCTTCTTTGTCTGCTCTTTGTTTTTCATGGGAGAGTTGCAGACATTTTTCGATTTCCAACAGTTTTATTTTTAGGCGGGACTTTTCACTGCTTTCAATCTGTTTGTTTAGGCGATTTGAAAATTTCGTACGCCGTCTCATTAAAATTTTCCTCTCTCTGGGGATTTTGTTCTTGTGTACAGTGGCCTTTCTCTCTGGGACACATTTGTAGCATATGGCTTGCATTACAGACATGAATTATTGAAGTTTCACGTCGATGTCTGGCGAGGAGAGACATTTAGGCCAGTTTTGTTTGAGGATCTCTTTCTCAATTTGTTTCCAGTTTGCCTTATGGTAGTTCAAGCTGGAAAGATTTTGAGGGTTTCTTGTAGGCTGCATGTCCGTGCTCTCTTTTGGCCCGTACATGGTCAGCTCTATCATGTTGTGATCCGAGAGTAGTGTCGGTGTCACTTTCACATTATGGATGAGATCCATGTCATTTGTGAAGCAGAGATCCAGTGTGTTACCTGCCCTGGTTGGTTGGAGTATTACCTGCTCCATGTACAGGGTGTTGATGAGGTTCAGGAGGGACCTCGCCTGTCCTCGTTCACATCTTGTCATTCCTGGGAGAGAAAGGCCCTCGGGCCATCTGACATTGGGCAGATTGAAGTCTCCCATAAGAAGCACACCTATGTGTTGCTCTAATGTGGTTAGAATTTCTTCTATTTTTATAAGGCAGTCTTCAAACTTGCCCACATGGCTTGGGGCATCTGGAGGGCGATATGTAGCACACACAACTACATCAAGTTGCCTAATATGTACAATTAGTGTGTCACACACCGAGTTTGAGTATGACAAGAGGACCTGGGGTGTGAGGTCCTCACGGATGTACATAGCAACACCTCCATGACTCCTTTCTTTCCTGTCGGTCCGTAGTACAGCATACTGTGGTATGTGTAACTCCGCATCTGCTATGTCCGGTTTCAGGTGCGTTTCTGTAAGTGCTATGCATAAGGCTTGATTGCATGCAACAAAGTCTCTCAGGAACGGGATCTTTGTCCTGTTACTGAGTGTTTGCAGTCCTCTGATGTTCAGTAGGAGTATCGAGGTGAGGTGTACGTTGTTGCCGGCGGTGTCCATCCTGTGTCTGTTTGCTGTGGTGGTCTGGTATATAGTGGGTAGTCCCACCTGCGGGCTTGGGTTTGATGAAGCCAGGTCAGCTGCTGTACAATCTTTTGTGCCATGCACAAAAAAGATTGTTGCTCAGCAGCTGCTCTTTCGACATCATGTTGGCTGTTTGTGGCGCGCACAACATCTGCGTACCTCCGTTTTGGGGCAGGTGGTGCGTGGTCCATCCCTTTTCTTTGTGTTGATGGTTTGTCCATCTGCCTCGTGTCTCTGTGGCAGGGTCCCCGATGTGCAAAGCGGCAGCCTGCACCTTCCTTTCCATGCCAGCAGGAACCTCTCAGGTAGAACATACACACCCGTGTGCGCTGTTTGGTTCCATCCTTTGCGGTTCCACTTCTATTTCTGGTTGTTTCACACTTTGGTCCTGCTTGAGCTTTTTCTTTTCCTTTAGCTCTTCCAGTCCTTCTTTTAGTTCTTCTTCCTCCCTCTACCTCTTCACCGGGTTCTCCGTCTCCATGGCCCTTGCTGCCGGTTGGAGAACTTGCACCTGGGTTCACTTCCCGGGCAGGTTTCTCATTCAAAACCTCCTCCCGGGCGTCCACCAGGTGGGGTGACTTCTTTCATCGTCTCCATTCTTGCCATCTTTGCTCCGCTCGTTCTCAAAGATGGCATCAAGTGCGCCAATGTGCGACCGTACAAGCGCATATGAGCGCACGAATTCCTGTCTCTTTCGCTCCATCTGAGCCGCTGTCCTCTTGTAGCCTCTGCTCTTCAGCGCAGCCGCAATCACCTCCCTAGGGCTATCTCCGCCGGCGCACTCCCATGCTCGTACGAATAAATCCAGCTCGTCACGTCTCCATGCTCTGGACATGCTGGGTAATCCGTCTATCCGTTTATCTATCTAATTATGTTCGAGAGAAGACAGGAAGATATTAAGGCTAATTAGAAGATAGAGTACTTGAAAAAGAAATATTAACAATATTAAAGTTTGTGTAAAAACGTTATTTGGGTAAAAACGTTATTTAATCTTAAGGCTAATTAGGGGATAGAGTATCTGAAAATGTATTAGCAATATTAATATTATATTAGAGTGTGGATAAAAACGTTGTTTAATCTTAAGGCTAATTAGGAGATAGAGTATCTGAAAATATATTAGCAATATTAATATTATATTAGAGTGTGGGTAATATTAAACGTTATTTAATTTAATCTTAAGGCTAATTAGAAGACAGAGTATCTGAAAAATGATATATACAATATTAAGCAATATTAACCGTTATTTAATTTAATCTTAAGGCTAATTAGACGTTATTAATATTAAACGTTATTTAATTTAATCTTAAGGCTAATTAGAAGATAGAGTATCTGAAAATATATTAGCAATATTAATATTATATTAGAGTGTGGATAAAAACGTTATTTAATCTTAAGGCTAATCAGGAGATAGAGTATCTGAAAATATATTAGCAATGTTAATATTATATTAGAGTGTGGGTAATATTAAACGTTATTTAATTTAATCTTAAGGCTAATTAGAAGATAGAGTATCTGAAGATTTATTAACAATATTAAAACAATATTAAACGTTATTTAATTTAATCTTAAGGCTAATTAACAGTAATTATTAACAATATTAAACAATGTTAAACGTTATTTAATTTAATCCTAAGGCTAATTAACAATAATTATTAACAATATTAAACGTTATTTAATTTAATCCTAAGGCTAATTAGACGTTTTTAATATTAAACGTTATTTAATTTAATCTTAAGGCTAATTAGAAGATAGAGTATCTGAAAAATTATTAACAATATTAAAACAATATTAAACGTTATTTAATTTAATCTTAAGGCTAATTAACAATAATTATTAACAATATTAAACGTTATTTAATTTAATCCTAAGGCTAATTTGATGGTATCAATATTAAACGTTATTTAATTTAATCTTAAGGCTAATTAACAATAATTATTAACAATATTAAACAATATTAAACGTTATTTAATTTAATCCTAAGGCTAATTTGACGGTATCAATATTGAACGTTATTTAATTTAATCTTAAGGCTAATTAGAAGATAGAGTATCTGGAAAATTATTATATCGAGAACAGTTATTGAAAATGTAAACAAACAAAATGACGATCGCAACTTTAACTAAGATGTGGGCCTAAGTGAAAGATAAAATAGAATAATAAATAAAATATGTAATAGATGAAATTGATACTTAATCCAACAATGTGGTCTGGATTATTTTTTTTTTTGGTTTACGGGATTTTTTTCAGGAGAGATGCTTCTTTTTTCTTTCTTGCAGGAGATAACTTGATTCAGTTATTTTTGCACCATGTGCGTTTCGGCGATAATGAAAATTACTGTGTATATGTATATATTTATATATATATTTTTTAAAAAATATTTTTAAACCAAAGTGTTGTAGTGATCTCTATGACTTAGAGTTTTACGTTTTGCAACTACAGTGGGTTATTTCGCCGTTCTATGCAAACTTTTTCACAGAGCAATATATATATATAAAATTTAATAAGGGTAGAAATTGATATTAGTCAATTAAAACCAGTGGCCCAGCATATTAAAAAGAATCCGAAGATTAAAATATTTTTACATACAAAATTTAAAGGACTGAACACGAAAAGTGGACAGTCAACATGCTAGATATAGACGTCGAATCGCTATTTTCCACAAAGAGTACGTTCTCAAATAAAAACTCAGCACAAAACCAAAGCATTAAACAAGACAAACGAAAATATACGAATATATATATATATGTATATATATATATATATATATATATATATATATATATATATATATATATATATATATGTATATAGATATGTATATATATATATCTATATATATATATATATCTATATATATAATATATAATACATATATATATATGTATATTATATATATAATATATGTTTAATATGTATAATATATATAATCTCTCTCTCTCTCTATATATATATATATGTGTATGTATGTATATATATATATGTATATATATGAAGGACCAACTTCGGTCATGGCTGACCATGGGTATCACGTCCGTCCGTTTATTGCCCGGTTGGTGCGCTCGGCCTGAGCAGTGCCTCCTGTGTCTATGGAGACCAATGCGAGAATAACAATCAAACAGGCTGATAAAGGGAGTGCATATGTCTTAAAGGACACGGTATTCTATGTGACTCTAGTACTGTCCATATTGAAAGTCACAACACATTATGAAGAGGCCCAACACTACAGGCAGCAGAAAATAACGAGAGACTTAAAATCCATGTTAAACCTATACAGAGAAGGTCTCACAACAAAGAATATGACTATATGATCAATTTCAAAAGTAAAACCAGTCAATTCTACGGTATTCCCAAAATACAGAAAAGTAAGAAAATAAGTAACGCATGCAAGGTAGCCACAGACATGATAATTAAAGTCCCTACTCCTAATGACCTCAAATTGAGACCTATAATAGCAGGTCCAGCATGCGAGGCTCACCACCTCAGTAACGTTTTAGATACCCTCTTAAAACCATTCCTCAAGTATGTCAAAAGCTGTATAAGAGACGACCTGGATATGCTCAATCACCTTCCTGAAACAATAAACAAAAAAACCCTACTAGTATCCTTCGGTGTAGTCAACCTCTATTCAATATTCCCCATAACCTAGGAATAGAGGCAATTCAATTATGCCTAGAGAATTACGCCAACAAACTCCCACATCGTATCAAAAAGGAATTCGTGATAGAAATTCCAAGCAATTATAAATGGACTTGACGTAAACATTCAATTCACGATGAGAAATAGCCATGAACAACTTCCCTTCCTTGACATCTTCATTAAGAAATCTACCAACGTAATAGAAACAGATATATACTATAAGCCCACGGATATACGCACTAATCTGCTCTGGGTGTCAAGAGCAATACATAGGCCAAACAAAAATCACTCTAGGTAAAAAGATGGATCTGCACAGATCCCATATTAAAATTCCCCAAAACAGAAAAATAGCATTCAGCCAACACATCGACATTTGTGCCAATAACAAAAATCGAAGCTTCAGAGTTTGTCCCCTCTACCAATTCAGGGACGATACAACCTGTAGCCAACGTTTTTGTGAAGAGACTCTCTTTATTAAAAAATACAGACCCATTTTGAAGGCATCTACAACAAACGGCATCTACACCACGGCCTTAGAATAACACATACACACACAAAAATATTAAAAATGATACACTCAAGAGATTTCCAAGTATTCATTAAAAATAATCCGAATCACTGCTATAATGAGTCACTTTTACGTCACTTGACCATTTAACATCCTACAACTATCATACCAACTGCATTCCTTCTTATTCTCCCTTCTCTTTCTCCTTCTTCTTCGTCTTCTTCCTCACCGCCACCCCCTTCTTAACTTTACCATTATTGCTCTTTAGAATAACACCTACGCACATTTTATAAACAAAACATTCAAGAGATGTCTCAAGAATTCTATCACTCCTACCATCCACAAGAAGTCACTTTCAGGGCACTTGACCATTTAACATTCTACTACTATCATGGCACTGACGCATTCTTCTTCTCCTCCTCCTTCTTCTTCTTCTTCTTCTTCTTCTCCTCCCCCTCCTCCTTCTTTTTCTTCTTCTCTGTCAAGAGTTTACAACAACCTCGAACCCACGAGAGTAAACAAGAGAGACAGAGATAGGCAGAAACAAAGAAAATGCCCTATGTATTTGAATACTATGCAAATATTCTTTTAAAAAACTTTTCTTTTAATTTTTCCAAAATTTAATTGTTTTCCATACTTACAGTTGAAAATGTCTCAATGACTGAAACCGGTACTGAAATATTTCTTATAAAATTAGTTTAGCATTTTCTACCTTGACTTTTTTCCATATATGATTATAATTAGGGGTCAGCTAATTGCTTCACCACATACCGATGTGTTCTTCGGTGTTTCACATATGAATACATTGAAATATTTGCATGTTTGTTGGTTTCTAGTATTGAACTGAGATTTGCATAAATTATTCCATACAGAGGATTCCATCGCAATACTTGTAGTATAATTCATCAAGCTCATGAGCTGGTATAAAACAACAGGGGTAAAATATCAAGTATTGAATACATAATAAATACTTCTAAATTTTCATAAATTTTTATTCTGGATATCGATTTTGTATTGTACGAAGTTGGATTCAACGTTGGCTTTGCAATGGTAATTATGGCGTTAACTCTCTCCCGAAAAAATGAAATGAAAGTTTGGCACAGAACGTGAAATAGTGAAACGAAATATTGTAATGAATATATATTCGCTTATTTAAATATTAGCTGGCCAATTGTAAATTACTCTTGCTTTAATGTGGGGGGAGAGAAACAAAGAGTATAACTTCGAAAGGAGTGATATTCTTAATTAAAAAATACAATGCATTGATACTTTGAAGAAGGATAACTAAAATCTGGTTTGTTTGTCTACCGTATTTATTATGAGAATACAAAATACATGAATTTTGTCGATTCAAAGCTAACAAATATCATTCGACAACGGTTTCCTTATATCCATATTCACTCCAGAGCTTAACCAATGCTCATTGCTTTTATAACATTCTTTGGACATTCCACATGTTACCTGTTTACGATCATCCGGGTGTGAGCGCAATTTGATGTCGAATACACTCATTCGTAAGCAGTAGTGTCTATACAGCTATCCACGAGCAACCACCAAGGACTGCACATTATAGCGATATGATCAAATGTAACTTCATCATGTGCTTAATACACGGGAACTTTTATGGATTAATATACAAAAATGTATGAGTTACACAATATGCAATTTTAGGTTTCTTTTGAATAGGGATAAAGTATCAGTTTATTGAGTGCAGAAAATTACAATTTATGATGTTAACGTTCATCAAAGGGATAATACAAATTTAGCAAATGAAATACAAATGATGCAACTCTGAATTTGCATGCCGGTGGCTTGCATCTGATTTTCAGAAAGGAATGTGTACATGTAAGTAAATAACAACAAGTGTATACCTCGATTTTTGTCGTCGAAAGTCAGGGAAATATTCGACACGACCTATCTGATATATGTTTATCCTTGTTGAAATAAACATTGTATTACACTGAAAATTTAGAAGGCCGAGAAAATTCCAGTTTCCATTAATGGGAACCTCCTTTGCTTCGTCTGACAACTAACCTTTGTTCACAAAATATTAAGAAAAAATGAAGGGAGACTATTTTTAACAGATCTGCCGTAAATATCTGCCATATCTACAAGTGTAATGCATTTGAATCTATTCCCCGATATTCGTCAGTTAAAATATCGTCTTTAATTTCTGTTGAGCTTATCATGATAGCATTGATTTGTATATGCCTCTTTTTCAGCTAGTCATGGACAACACATAATGTTGGCTTTTATCTGAGGATGAGCTGGTATCGTATCCAAGTTTTATCTCTCATTCACTTAATGCTTAATAATTCATAGTTAGTCTGGAGCTTGTATGTATATTTCTATAACTAGCTTCAACGATTCTCGATTGGCTTTTAACTAAAATAGATTTCTGTGTTATATGAACACAGAAATATTTCTTAATGAATAGAAGACAATTCAACGTTAGTCAACAGAACTCCACCAACTGTATCTTTCACTAATCTCTGTTCTTAAATTGATGTGACTTCCTTAATCCTCACTCATGAATACTGGAGACTATATGTAGTTTCAGCTGTTCTAGCTTCTGAATAGATAATGAAGCGGTTATCAAATCTTAGACGATAAGAATTTCATAGTAAAGCTAACCTTTCTGGCTTAAGATGTCAGCTAATATTGTGATATTGTTAAACTGGTATTGTATGACTTATCACTGTACACGTTATACGAAATTATGAGTTGACAAAAAATAAATATTTTATGCATGGGGAGATGTGACTCTGTCTTTGTCGAAGTACACATATACTGCGATGATCTGATCATTATGTATCTAAACGTGAAATGCAATTTTAATAATCAAAAGCAATATTTTCGAGATATTAATCTACCGAAATTTAAACTATTGGGTAAACTATTCACTCGGATTGAAGTGATTAATATTAAGATGTTAATACGTGATAGAATTCCATGTCAGAGCAAACTACAACTTTTTAATTATTCTAACTCGAAAACATTTGTTTCCCCGTGTTATCGCAAAAGGAAACAAATGTGTTTGCTTGAGACAGAACACGTTATCAGAAACCATTGGGTTGTAACATTACTTACTATCGCAGCTAAAACGCACTGTTGATGAACAGGTGTCGTTATGCAACTAATAAGTGTCATGATAAATATTTGCAGTGCAGTTTTAAATATTTAGAGCCAGTTTATGTTTTACAGATAACGAATAAATCGTTGAGTTCAAATCTCTTACATTAAAAAATGTATTTCTTAATAATGAATCAGAAATAGTGTACCAATATATTCATCGGTTACAAATTTTATATGAAATTAAGATTCTTCGTAGATGTCTCAGACTGAGAAAAGAAAATAACATGGAATGTAAGTCTTTTTTTAGAAAGTGGGTGATTCTCTTTGTCACAAATGTTGCTTATACTAAGGATAATAATCACACGAAAGAAAAATCATATTCTGTTCATTACTCTGAAATCGAATAAAACATTGAGTGATCGAACGTTAAATCTAACAAAATATCCGACAGGAGTGTGAGTTTTTATTTTCCTGGATAAATAGAAAAGTCAGTGATTGATTCAAGAGAGCCGAGGTTTGAGAGATGTAGTTTACACTATGTTACGTATAAATGCATTGAAATGCATGTATGTTTCTTCGTTGTTAGTATTGAACTGAGAATTGTATAATAATTTTACTTACAGAGAATTGCATTTCAATACTTGTAGCATATTCAAACTAATTTCATGACCTGATATATAACAACAGGGTAAATTACCGACAATTGTATACATAATGAATAGCTTTAAACTTCTTATTGAACGGTGTTGATTCAAATTTGGTTGAATAGTGGCAATTTTTGCGCTGATTCTCTCCCGAAAAGATGAAATGTAAGGTGGAGTTTAGAACGTAAAATATTAATGTATATATCGGCGTTCATTTAAATATTAGATGGCCAATTGAAAATTACGCTTGCTTTAATATGTAAGGAGACAAACATCAATTATTTTGTCTTAAGAAAACATTGTATTTACTTAAATAAACGCTTTTCTTTAATAAGTATCTATCTAATATACATCCACTAAAAAGGATGTTTCACATATTCATTTGGAATTTATGCTTCCCTTTTTACGGCAAGGACTCTATATTTTATTGAAATATTAGTAAACAATCCAGATGATATAAAAATCAAAATCTAAGTGATTACTGAATAAATTATGACTATCCTTTTTGAAGTAATGATGGAATAAAATGCGTATTCTATGAGTTGAAAAAAAAATGTTAGCCGTCATTCTGGAGTACATGATACTTTCTCTCTCTTTATACATACATGTACACACACACACACACACACACACACATATATATATATTTATATCCGTTAAGTTAGTCTACAGGAAACGTACACATGGATATGCATATAACAGGTCCTATTTTATTATCTCGTTTACAGCCTAATGACACCAACTGGTAATAGAAGTATTTGGGGTTTGCAACGACCTGTGCCGATATAATGTAGGATAAATATAGTAAATATATATATATATATATACATATATATAGTAAATATATATACACACACACATATATATATATACACATAAATATATATATATATATATATATATATATATATATATATATATAGATATATATATATATATACATAAATAAATATATATATATAATATAATATATATATATATATATATATATATATATATATATATATATATATATATAATTCGGCAGGAAGACTTAAGCGACATGCAAAGGTACATGAAGCCCAGTTACAACTACAGCCGGCTATTACCGGTAAAGGTTTTAGTTGCCAATTCTGAACAAGACATTGTAGATCTTTAGCTGGGCTAAAAAGTCACCTTCGATCACAGCACCAGTAACAGTTAAGCTTCGTGCAATGGCCATACTCGATAACGAGGAGGCAGCCATAATAATAATAATAGTAATAATAATAATAATAATAATAATAATAATAATAATAATAATAATAATAATAATATAATATATATATATATATATATATATATATATATATATATATATATATATATGGAGAAGGAGAGAGAGAAAATATAAGGGTTTTAGCTAACTCGTGATCTGAACGAATAGGTATGCTGGGTAAGTGCTATAGTTGATCGACTATTAGCTTCAAAGATCACAGGTAAATCTGGATCCGTGTTACGGTTCCGTTAAAGCATGTACATATAATATTAGAAGACACATTTAAACCAAGGCAGAACGAGTATCGCAAGTCCTGTAGAATAATTTGATTAGGGTAAGGTTCATTTGATGTGTTACAGGTGTTTCTGAGATAACCCAAGTGATATGTTAGCATATCTGTGCACTGGGTATTGCGTCATCAGAGACAAGGTATGAATATTTTAGATGGGAAAAACTTATCTTTTACCACATACTTGCCCCTCTGACCTCTATCTTATTTTATTTTGTTCTCTTTCTCCTCTCCCGTACATTCTCATTTACAAATGCCATATAGGATATATCTACCATTACTTCATCTTTTCTTTTATTATTTTCATTATTATTATTTTTATTTATATTTTTGTTAGTTTTTAATTTTTTATTTTATTCTTATTTTTCTCTTTTACCACTCTCATGTTTTCTAATCCTTCCTTTCTCTCTTTCCCACCCTCTCAATCTCTCTCATACACCCACTCAAAAAAACTCATTTATGTCCATACTTTCTCGCTCTATATGCTCATTTACAATATCGATACATCATTCATAAGACCTTCATGGAAGTACCGACCGAATTATTATAACTCCATGTAGTTGTAAAAATTCTTGACTGGAAACGAAAAGATAATACATTGTTGTGTTATATGAACTCATCTTTTACTCTCCTCAACTATTAAATAGGTGAGACATCCTTAACCCCAAGTCACGAATATTGGACACAATATACAGCAACAGCTGTTTCAGCTTGAGAATAGATAGTGAAGCGATTATCAAATGAAATACAACAAGAACAGAAATAAACACGTTGAGAATAATAAGAGAAAAAAATGATACTAATTATAGATTCTCCCTGATCGTACACGAGTCTATTCACAAATACTGTTCATAGTCCCCCCCCCTTGATTTTTCTCAAAGTCAAGGTCACTGTTCGCAAATTCCATCAACAACATAGTAGACATTTGAACTTTTTTTGACCGATCGGACTTCATCCCACTTTATAAAAAGTAGTAGTTGCTGCTACAGCTACTACTACTGCTGCTATCAGAAATTACTACTACTACTACTGCTTCAATTAGAAACATACAAGTTGACGGTGACATCGAGATGTTTTCCCCGTGTCTGAATTATACCAGTGGCACCAATGAAAAATCCCTTTCTTTTTTCTTTGTTGGGAGAAAAGAGAATTTGCAGTAAAAACAAACATTCATCCCTCCCTCCAGCGTATAAATTACTTTAAAAACATATTTTAAAAGAGAAAAACGTAAAAAAAAATTAAATTAAATTAACGAAAGATAAAAACATGAGCCTTCTCGCACATAAACACATTTATTCATACATATACAAACATACGCAGGCGCAAATATTGAAGTACTAAATGGCACAACAAATGATATTTAACCGTGTGGAGCATTTTACATGCATATCAATATTCTAAAGTTGGACCTACTATTCCTTATCCTAAAGCTACTTCAGATAACTAGGAAGGGTTCCTGACTCGTTTCACTGTCTGCTTTCAGTCTTAGTTTATGATTTGGTTCAGCCCAAACTTTCTCAGATTTTGTCTGCTGTTGCCTACTCCTACAAGGATTGCAGCTGTTTTTGTTCCTGCTTTAACTCAGATTTGTCCTAGAGCCCCTGGCAGATATAGAAGATTGTTTTTCTCAACCATCTATCATGTCAGCTACCTACAAATCGAAACTGAGATCTGCGAAAAGGGCTCGCTCTGCTGATCCTATTTTGGAGAATTCGGTTGGTGAGGCGATCGGTGATATCAGGCTTTCACATGGGGGCCCTGAAATCAGGACTTCTCATCAGGATGATGGTCCTATCAACAGACATCTCAACGGACTGTTGCTGTTGCTCAAACAAGAGGTCGAGCACCTAAAGTCTGTTGTTGCTCATTTACTGAATAAACAGGCGGAATCCCATTGGAAGTCTCCTATTGACGCAGAGCCACCTTTGATTTCTTCCCTATAGACGTCCAAACTGAAGGGATCAAAATCGAAGTGGTCAAAAAAGGCGAAGGAACCAGCGGACGTTTCCACACATGATCATATCTGTGCGTATTCTTCCTCATCTGCCATTTCGGTCCCGGAGTTTCCCCAACCTGAATTGAGGATCGTAAACTCAAACCCACCTGAAGACAGTTGTTCTCCTAAAAAGAAGAAACGTAGTCAAAACTCTAGTGGGGCAGATTTAGCTGCGAAACCTGCTCAAGATAAAATCTGTTTGGATTCTCCCTCATTTGTCCTTCCCATCAATGCCATTGCTCAACCAATTCTGAAATATCTTGATGTGAGTTCATCTGGGGAGTGGTGCTTCTCCAAACCGAAGAGGAGGCAGTGCAGTTCCAAACCAGGCGGGAAATTTATGACCACTAGACCCATTCTGATCGACTTCAAAGGCCTACATAAGTTTGATGGCTATGAAACCACCATTTCTAAATTATCCGATGAAGAATCGAATGCTGCAGCTCATAGTAGAGAACAGAAAGAGCATTTTGCCCACTCAAGATCAGCAATCATTTATGGTAAAGCTGAATCCACCTGTGATACAGGCATAAACCGCCTAAAAGATGACATAAATTTTGTTCCCGTTTTAGTTGGAGAATTGTTCTCTGTCAACGAAAATGTCAGTATCCATAAAGTCGCTAGGCTAGGAAGATTCCAAGTGAACTCAACCTCAGACACTAGACCACGCCCAATAAGAGTAATCTTTTCTTCCGATCAAGAGGCTTCAACCTTTCTGAACAGAGCTCAGAAGCATGCCTAGGAGGACCCCAATATGGGTTTTCGTGAGGAATACTCACTGAGAGAGAGAATTCGCCGGAGAAACCTAATATCCGAACTGAAGATGAGAAAACAGATGGAAGAGAAGGGTTTACGCATCCAAGATGGACAAATAATCAAGTCCTATCTCTGGTCGCATGCTGTAGTGCTGACAGGGAAAGGGAATCGACGGCAAATCGAAGTAAAGTAGATACCCCCGACAACGATGCTATCTCTGATACCCCTTATTCTGCTTGTTCCCTAATTCCCGCCCCTCAAACTTCACAGCTCAGCATCGTCTATACCAACTCGTGCTCCTTATTTCCAAAGTTCAGCGAATTATTTACACTGGCCATGCGTGATTCCCCAGATGTGATAGCTATCACCGAGACTTGGCTGACTCCAGCAGTAAAGGACTCGGAAACCACCAAGTTTGGAGAAGGTCTAACGAATGAGACCTGTGTCTGAACGTGTCAAAGTGCTGTCATCTGCCTGTTGGCTCTTCTCCTGCAACTCAAGTTGATTTCGAGCCGGGTCGTCTGCTGCTGGAGAGGACCGACCAGATAAAGGACCTGGGTATCTTGGTGGATTATTCCTTTTAGCCCTCGGCCCAGTGCGTCCATGCTGCCAACAAAGCACGCGGAGTTCTGTTTTTGATTCGACGGTCATTCGGAATGCACACAGCAGCCATATTCCTACCGCTCTATGTCACTCTGGTGAGACCCATATTGGAGTCTCCTTATCTCCCCAAAGACATACATCATCTCGAAAGAGTCCAGAGGCTGGCTACCCGCATGGTTCTTGGTCTCAAGCATTTGTCTTATGAAAAAAGGCTGAAGACGCTCGACTTTTATTCTCTAGAAAAACGACGACGTCGTGGTGATCTCATGCTTGCTCACAACATCATAAGCAGAAAGTGTAACCTCTCGAAAGAGCTGTTCTTCATTCCTGCTCCAGAGCGTCGGCTGCGGGGTCACTCCGAAAAGCTCTATCTCGATGATTTCATCTCAATCGAAGGAGAGGGGCTTTCTCCGTCCGGGTTGCGGATCCGTGGAATAAGCTGCCGGACGAGATAGTGAAGATGCCGACGACCGCTCGGTTCAAAGTCTCCCTTGACCACAAATAGCCTGAACTCTTTGCATGAACACCACCCTGTATATAACTCCATGTCCCCCTATATGGCCTTGCTTTTTGCTTTTTGAGCCCCAAAATTAACTTAACTTAACTTAAGAACGACATAATAAAATTAATCTCTTCGGCTGAAGACCTCTGGAAAACGATGAGTTGTTAACATTATTCACACACACCTATATTCTTCCGACAACATTTACTCTTTATTCTTCTATTTTACTACTTTATTCTATTTTATTCCTTATGAACTATGTTATTCACTGTAAACTGTAAATTTTCCATGTCTAGAATATTCATAACTTGTATCTGATGACAGTACACAGATATGCTAACCAACCACTTGGGATATCCCAGAAGCAGCTGTAAGGTTTCAAATTCACCTTACCCTAATTAGATTATTGCAAATGACCAGAGATACTCGTTCTGCCTTGGTTTTTAATTTTTACCTCCAATATATATATATTTATATTTATATTAAGGGTATTACTATACATAAATGCCTCACGCTCGAAGGACAGATTTTAAGAGTCCCTTCTAGTGTGAGGCATTTATGTATAGTAATGCCCTTAATATAAAAAAATATATTTAAGAGGAAAAGTTGATGGATTTTTCCCTTATGAGGTTTTTCACGCTAACTACTTGATAAATTCTTATAAAGATTTTATCCTATTTTTCAATTGTAAATTTAACCGGAATATATTCAGTGCTGAATTGTATTTCAAATAAACACGTTGTACAGAGATGCAATTCGAAAAGCCCGCCTTTTACATAGATATATAATGGTGAACAATTCTATGTACTACACTGGATATATATCTAGTGTAAGGTTGTGATGTACGAATAAAGATTAAATTGCTGTCTTCATACGTTTTATCTTCGTAAGTTAATTGCCTAATAAAAACAACTAAAGTACTGGAATATTCCACATTTACTAATTTAATATTAAACCAAGTTCATTCGTATGAGCATCGAAAAAAACATATTCTCCAATGCAGCTTTCATATTTCATTTCGTTTATCCTCACCTCAAAAATTCTCCCTTGTGTTGGTTACAAATATTATGTAACCTAAAGAATAAATATAGAATGTAAACACGTTATTCAAAATTACTAGGAAATCTAATACAACATAGACTGAGTCAAGAAATCACTTTTTATTAAACATGTGGCTGTAGAACGGTGTGTTATTGGCCAAAATAAAAGAAAGTCTGACAAACGATTCAAGAGAGCTGGTATCGAGAGTTTTATTCTTCAGTGTAAAGTATTTTTATGTAATGTATGTTTGTACGCGTGCAGCCACGTGGCTTAGTGGTTAGGGTGTCAGCATTATGATCGTAAGATTATGGTTTCGATTCCTGAACCGGGCGACGCGTTGTGTTCTTGAGCAAAACACTCCATTTCATGTTGCTCCAGTCCACTTAGTTGGGAAAAATGAATAACGCTGCGACGGACTGGCGTCCCGTCCAACTGGGGAACACATACGCCATTGAAACCGGGCCCATGATCCTGGCTAGGCTTTAAAAGGCACGTTTATTTATCTATTTATTTATTATGTTTGTACGTATGTAGCACCTAGGTTTCTAGTGAAGTGTTTCTTAAATAGAGTTATTTTGCAATGTTTGTAGTGTATTTAAAAAAACAAAAAAAACAACCTGATATTCAGCTCTAAGGTACCATATAATTTCATCAATATTATGAAGATAACTTTAGCTTAGCCCGAAGTTGTATGCAAGACCCGTTGAACAATGGCAATTTTGGCGTTGATTCTTTCCCAGAAAGATGAAAAATAAGGTAAACTTCGAAACGTGGAACACTGAAATTTCATATTCAGTCTACTTTCTCAGAATGATTAATATTACTCTACCACATTCGAATAACAGCTGGTTATTTGAAAAATATCCTTGAGCTAACGAACGAAAAGATATATTAAATATCTAAAATAATAGAAAGTCATTGCAGAAACTTGAAATGAATTCTCAGCTTTAACAATGTATCCATTAAAAGGACAGCCACAGCTCTTTATTTAGAGATCATTCCTCACATATTTTCCAAGCTTTCTATATGGTATTGAAAGTATATAAATGGCAGTCTAAGATCTTAAAACATCAAAGTTTACGGCTTTTATTTATAAATTATCAATATCCTTGCAGATAAGTTAACGAAATTTGTTACAGCAGGTGAAGTATAAAACAATGATTATAAATAATTATAAAAACTACTAAAGTTGAATATAAAACGGGATACTTTGTCACTTCATGTATATACGTGATATAAACAAAAATCATAACTTCAAAAGAGTTGAGAATATTAATTTAAAAGGAACTGAAACATTAATTTTGGTTAGAAGAAAGCTAATGGGTAATCTAACTCTTCTGTCTACTGAAGATTTTCTGCGAAAATTAGATAGTTGATTTTTGTCTATTTCAACATCTGGCTATGAGCTACATTACAAATTAATTCATATACTTTACCATGTCCAATCTCACGAGGCTTAATCAGCCTCGTTGCTTTTGCTACATTCTCGGAGCATTACATACGCTACCCGTTAGCGAGAACCCATATTTGCGAGCACATTTCAATGTCGTCGTCATTGATTCCTAAACAGTAGCGTCTACACATATACCAACAACCAACCACTCCATATCATATCGATAAGATCAAATGTGACTTCATCAAGTGGCTAATATACAGAAAATTTTATGGATTGATATAAGGTCGTGCATGAGTTACACAATATGCAATTATTGATATCTTTCAAGTAGGCACATAGCCTCGGCTTATTGAGGAGAGCAAATTACATTTTATGATGTTCACGTTTTTCAAAGGGATAATATCAATTTAGTAAATGAAGTACTGATGATACAGTTTTGAAATAGTTTGCCAGTAGCCTTCATCTAGTTTTCTGAAGGGAATTTCTATGTGATTGTCAGGATTATAACTTTATTTCAGTAACTAACAACCAGAGAATTCTGTTCTTTGTCTTTCGCTCACTGAAAGTCAATAAAATATTGAATACAACCCACCCGTTATAGTTTTCGTCCTTGTAAAGGAAAACCATTTAACGTACGCAAAATTGGGAACGATTTTTGCATAATCTAGTTTAATTTGAAATTATTAGTATATAGTACTTAACTTCCATTTTCACCAGTTATTAAAAACAATAAAGAAGATTGTTATATTGTGCCCCGATTTGCTATAAAAAGCTGTTCACTACAATCGACTGGACATTGCTTAATTCATTACATCTGAGTGAAATATAAACTACAGATTATTATTACTGGAACACATTTGATTATAAACTTTCTTAATAAAGAATAACATGTTTTGAAAAGCACAACAATACATTATAATGACAACAATGGACTATAATGACTGGAGTAATTTAATCATCCATAGTCTGATATATTTCGGAATATGAAATTCCTTCTTCAGATATCCCGAGGAATTGATGGAGTCGCTGCTATAATCGGTTTTCCAACGGCTTATTTGTTTTCGGAAGCATCTCAGCAGTGGTTTCACGAAGCTCCTCCCGGAATTCCTCTTGAGAAGTGCGTGAGGCCGGCAATGTCTCAAGCTCGTGTGTGCTGGCTCATCCGTAGCGCTGCTTCTAAGTTATGTATTACAGCTTCCTTTTTTCCCTTTTCCCCTTATCTTTTCTTTTTTGTTTTGGTTATAAACAATAAATGAACATGTTAAAAAAAAAGAACCTACACGCGTCTAGTTGTAGCTACATAATATATTGATTACTAACGTCCAGCCTGTTGTTAATTTGTGGCCCAAGTCTGTGTACGATTATAGCTTCCTTAATTCTTAAATTACCTAAATTTCTTTCATTAGCCTCAATTGTGACTGTTATGCTTTCGTCGGTATTCCGGTACTTGTCTAGATGTATCGCGGAGGAGGAAGATCTCGTGTTCAGATGTTCTTTGATGCGGACGTGTAACGGTTTTGTGCTCCCCACACAGAACTTGTTGCGTTTGTTACATTGTATTCTATAGACAACATTTACCCGTTGGCATAAATCTGTGTCACGGATGGGAAAATTTGTTAGTTTGTTAGTTTGTAAGTTTGTTAGCTTGTTAGATTGCGAGGTGTCTTCTCAGAGAGGGGCCATAGTGGGCTAGTTTTATGTCTAGCTCTTCTCTTCTTATGGCTCTTCGGATGGCTGTAGTTACCCTCTCGCTAAAATGGGGTATTTTAAGGAAGCAATCCGGGCAACAATATAACGTTCATAATTTTTGATTACTTGAGGCAAGTTTACAACAAGAGTAATTATATAAGGCTCTAGTATGACAGAAATGAATTTTCAAGGTATGACAGGAAAGGCGATTTTGCGCTCTCAGATTCCCTTGTGTCGATTGGTTTGAAAAATATTGAAAAGTCACCTTTCTGGCTGTAGTCTACATACCCTCCATAAACACACAGAATGGTCATGGTTGCAACACAATCTCTCTTAGGTTTAATCATTTGGACGTCGCCGGAGTTAAGTAGCATCAATAACTGAAGGTGACACAATGGAATATGTGGTCCTACATACAACGTCTGAAATAATCAGTGCTTAATCAAGGCTGGTACACTTCCTGTTGAATAAGGATAACAAATGGTTTCGAACTGATACGAAGCTAAATAGCAACAACACTTTTAATAATTGTTTCCGCTTTAGACAGAAGGCTAACAAGTTTGAGGTGGGATTGTAGTACGTGAGTGGTACTTTATTTTATCGAACTCGAAATGATGAAGAGTAAAACTGATCTTGACAAAATTTGAACGTGAAGCGTAAAGAGCCAGAAAAAAACTAATGTAATGTTTTTGCTCGATACACTTTCAATTCTACCAGGATGCCATTATAAAAAAGTAATTCCTGAGTTAGGTACACAATCTTTAATCGTTAGCGGCGGCGGCGCTAATAAATTAAATCGACCCAGTAATTAATTCGTACTTCATTTTATCGACTCCGAAAGGCTAAAAACAACTCTGACCTTAGCAGGATTTGTAAGAAGCTTAAAGAGGCCGAAATAGATGCTGCAGATTATTTTGTTTGTCACTCAAATAATACTGAGTTCAAATTTTGGCAGAAGGCCAGCAATTTCGCATAAGTGGCTAAGTCGATTACATCGGCCCCAGCGTTCAACTGCCACAATTCTATCGACCCCAATGGAATGAAATGCAAATCCAACCTCGTGGAATTCGAACTCGGGATGTTAAGTTGAACGAAAGGCCGCTATGCGTCTTGGCTGATGTGCTAACGATTCTGTCAGCTTATCAGCCTCTGACACTCTAACAATACTGGCTGAAAATTTCGACACCAGGCCTGCAATTTTAAGGGAGCTGGACTAGTTTATTACCTCTACCCCAGTATTCAGCTGGTATATTTTTTATCGACCCCGAAAGGATTAAAGTCAAAGTCGAACTCGGTGAAATTTGAGCTCAGAAGGTGAAGTCGGACAAATGAAACTAAACATTTTGTCAGGCGTGCTCGCCGTCTCCTGACACATTGGGCGAAAACACAGGGGCGAAAATATGAGGGAAGGCTAGTACTTGGTTGGTATTTAATTTTATAAACGCCAGAGCACGAAAGAGAAAATTGACCTCGGTTGGAATTGAACTCAGAATTGTAAAGATTCAGAATATAAATCACAAAACTCCTTTTCGACCAAATGTCGACTCTGCTAGCTTGCTGAAATGATTTGTAATTTAGTGATCGGACCGTCAATTTTGTAGAGAGAAGTTCAATCTATACCGCCGATTGTAGCCCTATTTCTTTATTGCAGCAATGCAATTTATTCGAATCCCTATCGCTGCTGTCAGCACACAGCTATAAAAACAATTATAATACAGATATCTCGTCTACAAAAATAATCCTGCTGTAACGATGGTGGGCAAGGGAAATAAAGTATTTCTGGCGTATAATCATTTTCTCGATACGTTAGTGACGTACGAGAAGGAGCATCAAGCAGGGTTCGAACCTGCATCAAATCCTTGATTTACAGGCGACCTTATTGCGGCTAAGTCCCAGTGAAATCATGATAAAACTGAACTACGATGAAATGAATTTCAGCCCTGATCATATGTCGGTGTAAATATATTCTTAAAACTAAACAAAAATAGAATGTAGTTTCAGTGAAGATATTTGATTGCTGTCTCTAGTCTGGTAAGAGACCATGTAGAGGCTCTCTTGTTAGCTTACGGAAACATGCTCTTTGATTGTGATGTCCACTATCTCCTCATTAATAATATTGAATCTTTATAATGGTATATGTCATATTTTGACGCGGTATCTCATTAATTGAGTCGACTATACTACATGAATCGGACCTAAATCGTATATTTGCGTAAAATAAAATCACCCTCTGTACAGCTTGAACTCAGAGCACGGAAAATTAATAGTTCGATTAGAGCGGCAACATAAATTCAAATGAAGGAGAAACTAATGATATTTAATACTTCTTCGACGCCTTTCACAACTCCGATACGCTACCAATAGAAAAGACCACTCTGTGGGAATGAAATCAATATATGAAAAAAATAAATTGCTGTTTAAAAGAGGTTTAATTTAATTATATTTCATATAAATAAATGTTCCAAAGAAATGCCAATGAGTCTGGGGGAAGCGGTATTCAATAAGATCGTGATTTTTAAAAAAATTAGCGGTCAATAATTATATGTGACAAGCTTTATTTCATTAGTTCCGTTTCTAAATAGTTTTCAAGAATTTTTCAAACTACGCGATTCCAATCATCATCTTACTGCAATTTGTAAAGAAAATTTCTTCACTAGTTCAAAGATTACCATAAGTTATTCTACCTGTTTCTTTAGTTCGACAGCGACTTTTAATAAAGAACTGAATATATATTTAGTCTTGCAGAGAAAAATAATAAGAAAAACATTCAATTTTATGAACTGTATGACCTTAGTAATTTAGTTTATTTAACAGAAGGCATATGGAAACGCAATTTGTGTTAAATTTTGCTGAGTTATTTTTGTTGTTATATTAATTCAATTCTTTCCTGTCAACATTTACATTCATAATTTTCTTCAAATAATTTTCTTTACATTGCAAAAATTTAAATAGTAAGCAAGAATTAACAGTTTGGAATTTCAATGTTGAATAAAATTTCTTTTTCTAAGGTTTTCAAAAATTGTGATTGAATTTCCAGACGTGAACGCATTTGGTTAACAACTGGCGTTGATAATTAAATTTTAAAAAATAATAATACGAAGTATTTTTACAAAGAACTTTATAAAAGAATAAATATAATTCGTTTACATCGATTTCAAAGTAAAATTTTATTAAACGTATTGGGAGAGTGTTTCTTTAGAACCCCGATATCATCTATTCATTTCTATCAAATGTTTCTATTATTATCGAATTCGATTTTTACAATTTGCTATGAAACAGCAAATTAAAGGAAAATCGAATGACTTCAATTAGAACTGTGGTTGCAGTTGTTCCTAAAATTTGTTAAATTGACTTGTAGGTCAGATAATTATAGTGTAACAGGAAAAAAGAATCTATTGTTAGTGGCTACACATCTATTTATCAAGCAAGAATGCACCAACTCATCATTTCCGAGTATGTTTAGTTGGAGAATTTGAATAGCGAAAAGAATGAAGTGTTTAAATTTTTTTTAATGCGATTACTCCAAAAAGCTAATTAGAATTACGGGTATGAAATAAAATAATTGTGCTCATGAATCGAAATATCTTTTCGAAGGTAATTCTATAATTCTCTAATATGTTCGCTTCAGTCGTCTTTTGTCGCCAATATTTTAACTTAAATGACAAGAGAAATGATGAATATTAATAACCAATACAACTGAAATTGATTAAAATAAAATAGATTGAGAATGTAATAAATAAAATAACTCAAATACCAATAGAGTACAGGGCTGACTTGAAGTGTGCCAAGATTACTGCATCAGGATAGGATGCTCACATTGATCGCTCTATGCATTTCTTAACCTCTAGTAAATGAGATTTGTCTAACTTGACGCAGAGGTATCTATTCATTCACCTGAGTGCAGTATCTAAATTATTATAACATCGATTGTAACCTCTCAAGAGGTTAATAAGAAATCAGTTTTAGATACGGTAAATCTGAGCAGGCAAAAACAAATCAAATTTATAGAGAATATCACTTTGAAAAACAAATGAAGATAATCTAATTGTTTCATTTGGTTGTTGTCTTCTTAAAAAGAGATACGATTCATTAACAACGTTCAAGAATTCTGTTTTTCGTTAGCGATAAATGACTTATCGAATTCTGCAATACTTTATCACTACATAAATAGTCTCTAAATTATATAAGACTAACTATGGCAATGTCTCTTACAGAAAAAAATATAGTGATGTTATGTTTCTTCTAAAATACAGACCTAATTCTATAAGCGAATGTCTACACCATTTTATAACCTCCTGCAATCTTGTGTGATTATTTCAGCTTCTTTACCTTATATCTAGCGTGGAAATAGAAAAATAAATAAACGGTATTCATTATATTACTGTTTGTGGTGGGATTAAGGGACAAAAACACTCACATGAAAAATAAGAATTTTACGAGGAAGTATAAATTTTATTGATTGTATTGACCCAAGAAATTTGAATGGAAATGAAACATTTTAATAAACTTTTCGCTGAATCCCTAAAAAAAATCCAATTCTGATATTGAATTAGAGAAGATCGAAGGTCAAAAACATGTTTCTGTAGGTATTTTCACTGTTGACTTTCCTACTACTAGCATTTTATAACAATTCCAACATCTTTAATCCTTTCTGGATTTACCACAAACACAATTCTGATAGTTTCCGTTGTTGTCATTTTTTCAACATCTAACAGATGCCCACCAAATATTACATGCATTAGAAACACCAAACTAGCCTTAGTGTGTTAAATTAATAGTGTTTTCCACTCTAGGCACGAAGCCTGAAATTCTTGGGGAGCAGGACTAGTCAATAACATCGGCCAAAATGATCGAGTGGTAATTATTTTTTCGACATCGAAAATATGAAAGGCGAACTGGACCTCAGAAGGTAAAGCCGGTAGAAATGCCTTTAGCCATTTTGTCCAACATTCTAACAATTTTGTCAACCCGTCGCCTTAGATTGAATTGATAATGAAGGTCTTATCCTGCTCCAATATTTCTTTTTTTTTATCTCTGGACTATATTTCCCATGTATCCCTCTCCATCAACCGCTCCACCGTGTAAACCCTCTTATTATAACTGCCCAATTACTGCAATCGTGTACAATTCAGTTTTTACATCGTTACACTTCATCTCACATTGTGTAGATAATAAAAAAATCTCAAATATCATTCTAATGTATTTCCTTCTAGACACATGTATCAGCTTCTTTGCTATCCTGGATGCAATTTATTATACGAGGTCTGATCAATAAATATCCGGACTGTTGCCATAGTAACAAAGCAAAAGCACGCAGATTGAGGTCACTTGACAAAAATTGACCTGAACACAGTCGTGCATACGCACTAAGTTTTAACGTTCTAGCTCGCTTCCGCTGTTTACAGCAGTGTTTGGAAGGAAGGTGTGTAGCGAGTGATCATCGCATTGACCATGACTGAAAGTTGTCGTGGCGATACCTGCTCAGATGCCTACGAAAAGTTGCAGAAAGAGTATGGAGAAGAGTGTTTGAGCTGCACGAGTGGTTCAGGCGTTTCCAAGATGACCGAAAAAAAAAGTCGATACTGACGAACGTTCTGGGGAAACTCGCAGCCAGCAGAACTGAGGAAAAACATTGCAGGCGTGCGCGCAGCTGTGAGGGGAAATCGTCGAATAACCATCCGTGATTTTTCAGAGGATGTGCAGATTAGTTACGGTTCAGTTCAGTCCATTATCTCTGGAAATGTGCGCATGAGACGCGTGTTTGCCAAGTTTGTTCCAACATCGCTTTCACCTGACCAAAAAGACTCTCGGGTTTCAGTTGCACAAGATCTGAGGAGGTATCGCCAAGCTTTCGATAAATTTCATGCAGATTCTCTCCTCAACTTTCTCTGTCATGGTCCAATGCAACGATCACGCGCTACACACCTTTCGTCCAAGCACTGCTTTAAACAGAGGAAGTGAGCTAGAACCTTAAAATTAATGTGCATCCACAGCAACGTTCAAGGTCAATCTGTGCCAAGCGGCTTCACACAGCGTGCTTAAACGTCGTTACTATAGCAACAGTCCAGATACTTGTTGATCAGACCACGTATAACTTTGCACTGGAAAAGTGGCGTTACTTTCTAAAAATAATCACAACGCCTCTCCAGTAAAATGGCGTCTTAATTGTTCTGCATTTATAAGCCGTTATTAGAAAATCCTTCAAAATACATTATGGGCATCAATCCCCTGTTAGAAATCCATTTGATCACAGTCATCTGCCAAATTCTATAAATCATTCATTGTATCCCGAAGATTTGATCTGTTTCCATTTCATCACCATCCAACATTGGATACGAGGTTCTCACTAAATTCTGAAAATTTCCTTAAAACAATCCTATACAATATTTTTCATGTTGAATATTTATCGCTCCACAGCGGCACGTTTTCAGAGTCAGCTTTATGTGGAATTTGCTGTTTTATATCGCAAACTCATAGTCTTTTGACTGATCAAGATGAGACACCTTACACCAAATATACTGTGCCAGCATAACACAGATCTTTAGAATATCCATCGATGTGTCATGACAAGGTATGCACCCGCAACAGCAAAACACCCACAAATGCTATGTATATTAAAAAAGGAAAACTTATAATATTTTCAATCCATAAGAAACACTACTAAAATCCCCGAAGTTACTACAAATGCCAGACTACAAAATTTCTACTGATCTATCACGATGGCATTACATATGTAATGTCTGCCGAAATCTTACCACAAAAACTACACACTCCTCTTTATAATCAAAGCATTTGGCGGGAGAGGATTGACTTTTATCTTTTTTTTCCTTTTATTTGTTTCAGTCATTTGACTGCGGCCATGCTGGAGCACCGCCTTTAGTCGAGTAAATGGACCCCAAGACTTATTCTTTGTAAGCCTAGTACTTATTCTATCGGTCTCTCTTGCCGAACCGCTATGTGACGGGGATGTAAACACACCAGCATCAGTTGTCAAGCGATGCTGGGGGGACAAACACAGATACACAAACACACACACACACACACGCACACGCACACACAAACACACACACACACACACATATATATATATATATATATATGCGACGGGCTTCTTTCAGTTTCCGTCTACCAAATGCACTCACAAGGCTTTGGTCGGCCCGAGGCTATAGTAGAAGACACTTACTGAAGGTGCCACGCAGTGGGACTGAACCCGGAACCCTGTAGTTGGTAAGCATGCTACTTACCAGACAGCCACTCCTAGCCGTATTTATTTTATCGACTCCGAAATGAAGAAAAGCAACAACGACCTAGGTGGTGACTGAACTCACAGCATAAAACCAGAAAAATGCCGCTAAAGTTTTTTGTCCAGCGTGCTAAAATTTGTACCAGCTCGCCATCTTAACAACGACAATAATTATAATCTTTTCTACTCGAGCCAAAAGGTCTGAGATTTTGAGAGGAAGGAGCTAGTTGATTACTCGATCCCTGCACTCGACTGGTATTTATTCTATCGACCTCGAAAGGATGAAAGGCAAAGTGGAATTCCACAGAGTTTGGCCTTAGAATGCAGTGACGAGTAAAACACCACAAAGTATATTCACCGTCGTGCTAACAATCCAGTTTGCCTGCTGCCTTAATAATGATAACATAAGTTTCAAATTTTGGTACAAGGCCAGCAATTTTAAGTGAGGGGTAAGTAAATTTCGACCCCAGCGTTTATCTCGTACTTTTTAATCCATCCCTAAATACAAAGTCGACCTCGGCGGAATTTGAACTCAGACAGATGAAATGACGCTGATCAACTCTGCCATCTCACCGTCTTAATACTAATACTAATAATTATGATAATAATAGTACATACATACAATCATACCAGTACATGTTTATATTCACATGTATGTATGTATATATGTATGTATGTATGTGCGTGTATATATGTATATGTGAGTCTGTATGTATGTAAAGATTAATATGTAAAGAGCAGTTCTGTTAAAACATCAATATGAATAACAACAGTGTTTCAGTGTTAGTATGTGTAATAGCTTCAAAAATGTAACGACCAATATTCCCCCATACCCCGCCAACTCACACAACTGTAGCATATGAATGCAACTCTTACAAACTTTCATTAGATTGACCTCAATCGATTTTCTGTTATATGTGTTTTAGTCTTGTCTGGAAAGAGTGATTAATCGATATGAAAGAGCCGCTAGTTATCATTCAGGTGTTTCATTGTTATATCAATCATATTCTTTGGGCATATCAGATAACAATGCTGAGCATAGAAGAGAGGGTAGCAGTGCTTACTGGTTCTATGGATTCGAACTTGGTCAACTTTTGAGCAATTTTATAACACATTGAGTAATTGCCTTTGTTTTCCGCTTTCCACTATCGACAGTCAAGATACTAGTCTGATTCTAAATCAAGTTTGAAAGCAATATAATTTCTAGTAAGCCACTTAGGCATTTCACGATATTACCAAGAAGAAACCGTATTTATGTTACCTAATTTATAGCGAGATAATCTATGGCAGATACAGTAAAATGTTTTAACCAAAAACATTTTCTCCACACAATAGAAACAATAGCATTAATAACACTTTCTTTTGGAGATAGTACTGGGATTGGCAGAAACAGCAAACTGACATGATTAAATGTTGTAGAAGTAATTAGTTTTGCCTTGATAGATTTCAAATTCAATCGCTCTCGAATTCTGTGTAATGTTTTATTTCTTTCCGGTGAAAGGCATAAATACATGTCGTATGCTGGCATATATTCAAACTATTGAATCTCTCCTCAACAAAAATGGGACTTTATCTGTTAGTAGAATAACCAGTGAAATGACTTGATAGTACATTAATAGTGTTAGTGGTTATGAATGAAAACCTATAATTTACCACTTCAAGTTTGATCACGTTCGTGTATCAAGCGTTTTTGTTCTTTCAGAAAGCAGCAACAGACATCGGTGAAAGACACAAATAAAACTGTGGGACCATTGACAATGAAGCAGATTTTTAAAGTATTGGTTGTCCGGAAAGTTCGTGCCGATTTATATAGTAGCTTATTTTCGACTTATTTTAGAACATGGTTGAGTCCATAAAATAGGATGTGATTACACCTCCATTTAGAACACAGTTTACGATATATTTTCGTGGAAGAAGGTTTATGTTCCTATAAGCTGTGTTAATTCTGTAACCCCTTAAAATGGAAGATAAGAAAGTTCATTTTCGGCACTTGATGCTTTGGGAACCAGATAAAAATTGCTGCAGCTCGGCTGGGATGGGTTACCCCCACGCTCCATATTCACCAGATATTGCTCCTTCGGGTTTCCACTTATTCAGGTCTCTGCAGAATAGTCTTAATGGTAAACATTTCAATTCCTTGGATGACATAAAAAGATACCTTGCTGAATTCTTTGCCATGAAACCTCCTCAAGTCTGGGAAGAGGGCATTTTCAAGTTAAAGGAAAGATGGAGACGGATTGTGCAACAAAATGGTTAATATCTGGTTGCTTAAAAATGTAATGGCATGTATTTATTGACCTTTTTCTTTCCTTTAAATATTGGCACGAACTTTCCAGACAAACCAATATTATTCCGCTCTAATATCACTTCATTTTCGTTCCCATCATTTTCGAGGAAACACTTTTATAACCTTACAATCTTACATCTTATTACCTAATCTCTTTCTCCTTATTTGTAAATAAAACAATACAATCTGAAACTAACAAGCTGTGTTCGTAAGTTGAATTCAGTTGTAATTCACATACTGACATTTCACACAAGTACACCTAATTAATTTTCTCATATGATATTTCTAAAATCTCATTTTTCTCTCCAGAGTAAATTTAGAAACTTCGAGCTAAGTAATAACAAATCATTAATTTCGAACTTCTCGGCAAGTAACAACAACAGCAGATGCAGCAGCAGCAGTGATATACTACCGTTTAACATTTACTGGCAGACTAACTAAAATGTAAGCGCTGATCTCTGCGTAAACGGGTATATTTACCGTGTTCTCTTAGTTTGATAGATTGCTCGCAATGTTACGCCAAAATTAATAAGCAAATGAAACGAACATAAAGTTATCTGTTTTCCCTCTCCTGAATGTTGAACAGTTGCCATTGGACACAAACAAATAACAAAGTGTCTGTGTTTTAAAAATGTTTCTCAATGATTCAAATGTTATTTGGTATAAAAAGTTGTTAGCTGAGGCATAATTTAACTGCCTTCCATCTTATTAGTGTGTTGTGATGATTCACAAATATATTCGATATTCAGGAGTGGCTGTGCCAATCAAATTATTTTACGGATACATATACATACATACAGATACCCACAGTTACGCAGTCACACACAACTATGTATATATATATGTGTGTGTGTGTGTGTGAGCTTCCGCGTTTATGTAGGTATACAATATGTACACGTGTATGTGTAAGTGCACTATAGACAGACACCACGCACACATCTCTCTCTCACACACATACCCATCGCACATGCACTCACACACACACACACACATATCTAATCAAGATTGATTATAATTTTACGCATAAATTACTCCAATTTATTCAGTCGAGATTATTCATCGACTTCACATCAACAAATCAACAAATGCTACATTAAGAAAAATATAACACTTTCTTTTTTTGGGAGCGTATAATTCTATACATCAGAGTTAATTAATTAAACTCATTCCACGTTATAACTAGGATCCATTATCGAGAATGTAAATCTGCATGCCTACAAACGCTGAAGCCGATTTGCTGTGAACGGCATAGCTCGCTAGTTTTCGGCATTGCTCTAGATATGTAATCCAGTTAGTTGATAAAACAAAAGAAGTTTCGATCAGCTAATATTAAGCAAGCGATTTACTACATAAGAGATTTTATGGAGATGTTTCATATTATCTAAAAACGACAAGCAGTAAAAATAACACCAATGAGTTTAAATGACCAGTTTTTATTGAAATGCCGGCAGTTCGTCAAACTATTTAATTACTTCCTAAAATAGATGACGGTGTGTTTATTTTAGTAAAGTAACCACTGAAATCTCTAGATATGTATGATTTTGTTTGATGTTAATTTCTTGGGAGTGATGAAATAGAAAATATGTCTGGTTTTGACTGACATGTGAACATAAATAATGTTTCAGAAATACGTGAATATCATACAATTCTAATTTGAATAGATCCGTAAATCGCACAATTTATTCCTTCATAACATATCTGCAAGTAATCGTTCATGTGTACATGTCAAATATCAGGGAATAATGTTAATTATATAGTTTTAAGGATTATTCGAAATTAATATTGCTATGAGAACGGTATTAACATGTTACGATGTTTTGTTCTATCGCCTATGAATGTTTTTTTTAATATTATAAACAAAATGGGTATGTCTCATCTTTAAAGCCAACTGGTGAATGCAGAATATTTATAAAACATCCCCAGGAGTGGCTGTGTGCTAAGTAGCTTGCTTACCAACCACATGGTTCCGGGTTCAGTCCCACTGTGTGGCACCTAGGCAAGCGTCTTCTGCTATAGCCTCGGGCTCACCAAAGCCTTGTGAGTGGATTCGGTTGATGGAAACTGAATGAAGCCCATCGTATATATGTATATGTATATATATATGTGTGTGTTTGTGTATCTGTGTTTGTCCCCCAACATCGCTTAACAACCGATGCCGGTGTGTTTACGTTCCCATAACTTAGCGGTTCGGCAAAAGGGACCGATAGAATAAGTACTAGGCTTACAAAGAATAAGTCCTGGGGTCGATTTGCTCGACTAAAGGCGGTGCTCCATCATGGCCACAGTCACATGACTGAAACAATTAAAATAATAACTAATATATTCTGCTCACCTGTTATGATTAAGAGTGATCATGTTTGAGCTTTCATATATCTCAGGACGAAGCCATGGCCTAGGGTAAAGAGTTTGTGGGAGACCAATAGGTTATTATTCATGCTAGTTTCCTCTGTTCATGTCATCGTTACTCTTCAAACAGAACGCAATGACAAATACATTTTGCCATTAGTGTTGTTGAAGAACGTTAAAAGAACTCTAAGAATCGAAAAGAGTTGCCGTAAATTACTATCTCTGATGCTTCAGTAACACTTGCCACCTTGATTGATAGATTTTACACCTAATCAGAAGATTTCTAAAAGTCACGATCGTCTTGTTAGAAAGATGGATATTAGTTTTGAGTTGTGAACTAAAACTTTCTTCTCCGCTAGAGTAAATATATTTTATGCATATATATAATTTCAATGAAACCTTGACTTGGGTAGAAAATCATGTTTCTTGAAAAACAGAATGGCTTTTGCTCTCAATTGTAATATCTGTAAGATGTAATGTAGAAAACAATAAATTTTCTTTCACTGAAAATCCTGAAAAAAGAGAAAAACTGCCACCGTGTTTGATCTGTTTACAAAAGAATCTAAGCCAAATGTTTGGAAGCCAACTCCTTCTAAACATTCGTGTATAGCACTCGCATGGGGAACAATTAGGTGAATATTTACAATTCACATTCTGAAAAGACCCTTTTAAATATTAGTACCTTACTCTACTACCAACTTCATCATCACGTACATCAACGAAATTATAATTTTGGTTTCACACCACTAGCATACCAATCCTGGCATTTTCTCTTCTATTGCAGTCATGTCTTATGCTACGGCGGTAGCTTCTGTTCTTATCATACCTTCAATTCTTTTCCTCTCTTGTAGATCTTTGTTTTTCTTTACACACAAGCTACAGTTTTCCATCTCCAATTCCCGAAACATTTCGTCTTTTCCAATTATTGACCACTTACTTTGACTTCAAACATATCAAAGGTCAAAGGAAATGGTGTAAATTTTCTGCGACACAGTAGGTCTTTCCTTTACTTTCTAGCGACCATTAATACACATTTAGTAGATCATTGTGTACTGAAGATCCGATGTATAAGTATTTACAAGTTTGCAGCTAATAAAAGGTAACCTCTCAAGGAACTAGATTGGTTCCGTTGATGTTTCTTCAGAATAAATGTGCTTTTATTACAATGCTATAAATATATATATATTTTCAAAATATTATCGTCTACGAAGCTCTTTCATGAAATCTGCGATTAAACGTTGTCATAAGTAACCTCTCTGGCCTCAGGAGACAAAATAGAAAACGCCTTGCCCTGGAGGATGACGTGGGAGATGCGCTGCAACACCCACTCTCACTCACGGGGACTCACACTTGCGGTTTCCATCTCCGATCCGATAGCGGTTAGAGGAATATGATCCGATGTTGTATGTCACTCAAAAGACGTCGTTATCTTGAAAAAATTGACAAAAATTTGTTAGAATTTTTAGCGTTCATTTATCTATCATTTCTTGGACTTGAAGCTTCGTATCATATCACAATGATAGCTTTCTATCTCATGTACACGCCACCAAATCTATTTCTTGACAAGATTCCCCCATTACCCGTTCCTCCTCACCACTTCCCTATTAATTAACGATCTACTTGTTACCTCCAACATTGAGTTTTCGTGTCGATCCCGCATAAATAAATTAGCTTCCAAATTCTAGAATTCCTCTTCAGGCTCCACACAGCCTTTATTGCCGAAATCCGAAAGAAGGCCATCCATCTGATAGTTAAAAACGCAGTCATTAGCACCTAGCAACTTCTGGACTTGGGTTGTCTTTTCTCACGCTTTTCTTTCTTTCTTTCTTTCTTTCTTTCTTTCTTTCTTTCCGTGTTTCTTTCCGTTCTTTCTCCCTTCTTCCGTCCCTTCATTCTTTCCTTCTTTCTTTCCTTCTTTCCCTCCTTCTTTCCTTCTTTCTTACGCTTCTTTGTTTCGTTTCTATTGCAAACGCCTGAAGAAAGTAGTTACTAATACATCCATCTAGATAGATGTATAAGTAACTATTACTATTTATACGTAACTATTTATTTTCCTCTGAAGAAAATAGCTACATATACATTTATCTACGACACCCAACAAAGTCATGCTTCCACTTCGCACGATTCCTACTATTTACCATTCTCCAGAAACTGTATTAATTGCCTTCCAACAATTCTTCCCCAGAACGTCGTCTTTTAAGTACCTCTCTATGCAACTCATTTGTTCAACCGTTAGTTTACAGGTGTTTAATTCAAATCGTATAAATCTCATAAGCGTCGGATAACCTCTAACGGCAACAAACACAACCCCCCACCTCTAGACTACAGCACAAAAAGACAAGCAAATGGCAAACACGTTTTCATACATAAATAATTGATACTTTAATACCTTGCGTAAACGATTCTAGTTAAACTTCATTATTCGCATTTTTATTGCACATACATGCTTTTATGCAGATATTTATTAATGTGTATGCATATGAGTTGAAACTTTATATCATTTTAACAAATCAAGTTTGTTTCTCTTCTTTCCATCTTATTTCATGTGAAAAATTTAAATCTTAACTAGCAATGGAAGTTAATCAAAATCTTGTCGAAGAGAATAAAAAACGAAACGAAACAAACAAAAAAATCATGCACAGTGAGCTTTTGAACAAGTTAGCTTTTATCTAACACTTCAACGACTTCTAATAATTATTCCGAAACTTAATGATCAGGACATTGACTATACCTAACCAAATAATGCTATAGTTAATGATTCCTCGTCGCATCTTCGTACAAACCTCAGTGAAGTTCTTATTAATTAAGAGATGTTATCAAGGATATTATTTCCTTTTTTGTTTTGTTTTTTTAAACAAAGAACAGATGAAGAAAAAAAAACAACATAAATATTTAATTAATGTGATTTCGTTGAATATAGTTAATTTCGAATTCTTTGGAAATTATTCTATTACCCCCTCCCATTCATTGATGTCGTCAGCTTGATTAAGTCAATGTTACGGCTATCATTAGAGAAATTCATTTATTCAAATGATGGTTTCCGACGACCATTAATTAAATGGTCAGTAAAATTGACGACAGGTTCATGAATAAATCACACACCTACACTGAATATATATAAACACTAACACACGCATATCCACAAGTACGCCCATTCACATACACATGCATACACACACTAAACTCTAACCATATAAACACAAAGACAGCTGCATAAATACACCAACCTCCCCCTGTCTATCTATCTCTACCTCTCTCTGTCTCTCCCTTTGTCTCTCATTTTATATATATGCACATGTGCGTGTCTGTGTGAGGGAAGGTTTATATATCTGTATATGTGTGTATGTATGTATGAGTTTTTGTGTTCACCGTAAACATAGACAGACATTGACACACATGCACAAGACATATTTATACACACACAATTACAAAACATACACAATAAATTGATACAGACGTCTAGGAAATGAGCTATATTTAAGCGCTTACACTCTTAAAATACATAAACGCAAAGACACAGCTCCGCGGATACAGTGTTACTCACACATTCTAAAAATACGTAAACAGACACATATCCACAAATACATATGCGCATATATAAACACACGCACTCACACACATCAGCACATAAACACAAATACGTAAGTATGTATATATATGCGTGTGTATGTGCATGTGTGTATATATATGTATATATATACATATATATATATATATATATGTACGCTCACTCATACTGAAGCGATATAAACACTGTGATGTCTTCAAATATGTGTATTTTTACACTCACACAATACGTATGCATATAAAAAAGATCCACTCCACAAAACACGTTTTTACATACACATAGAACACGAAATTAGTTATAGAAATAGGAAATATTATTACATCACACAGTTACCTCAGCACACTTCATTTATCTCTTGTGATTTTTCGACCAGTATGTTTCACTTACAAAACTGAGGCTAAGCTATAACTCTTAGTAGTCGTACGACCTGCTAAAAATACCACAAATATTTATCGCAAATCACACATTACTGTCTCATACTATGTTGTACTCGATAAAGTATTTATAAAATAATCGGTATGAATGGGTGACCACGGCTGGAACGGTTTAGATAGAAAATTTTCTAGGTCAAGGCTGCCCTGATATACCACTGTCAACATAAGTCGTCAAGTTAAAATGCGTGTCTCTACCCGGTCATTCGTTCAACCAGAAATAGCAATGACATTTCTTCAAATCAAAACCTAACGTTTTCCAAATGGAATCACTCATTGACCAGTATATTGTAGAAATGCAGAAAGAGTTCATCAGAAGAGTGGGGGACCACACTCATGACATTTAAGCTATGCTTTCATGACTGACGCGTGGCTCAATGAAGAAATCGCGAGATTTTTACTTTCTCATGAGAAATGGCATTTCATCATCAGCGAACTCAATCCGGGCTCATTTTGGGCTAAACAAGTACAAAAACAACTGAAACAACATTTGCCGCAACAGCGACAACAGAGGAGGCGCAATGACCCAGTGGTTAGGGCAGCGGATCGCGGTCGTGAGAACGCGATTTTGATTCCCAAACTGGACATTGTGTTTGTTGAGCAAAAGCAGCTAAGCTCCACGAGGCTCCGGCCGGCGGGGGATGGTTGTGAACCCCGCTGTACTCTTTCACCACAACTTTCTCTCACTCTTTCTTCCTACTTCTGCCACAAAGCAGAGGAACTATGGTGCAACCCACTATGGTGTGGTAAAATTTCAGACCCTAGTCTAGATTGCGAATCCTCTGTACCCCAGAATGGTTCAACTCTCCACCCGTTAAAAGCCCCCGTTTACGGAATGAAGATAACAACGTAGCTTTCGCGCCGGTGCAACCGCCAGTCTATCGCGTGTGGTGGGTGGATCTTCAAGTTGCCACACGCATTCTTAGTAGCTTAGAGTAGGCTCGAATTAGAGATTATTCTTTGTGGCTAATGGCGTGAGTATCGATTGGAAGAAGAAGAAGAAGAAGAAGAAGAAGAAGAAGAAGAAGAAGAAGAATAATAATAATAATAATAATAATAATAATAATAATAATAATAATAAGAAGAAGAAGAAGAAGAAGAAGAAGAAGAAGAAGAAACAACATGAGTGATAAATTTCTTCATTTCGTTCTGTGAATTTTATTTAGAATTTTGTTGCGTTTGCTGTTGATGATGTTTAATTTCTGGTAAAGTGAGACTCCCTAAAAATGACTTCTGTATTTTTAAGGGTGTCCTCTTTCTTATAAGTATCCTCTCAAGATCTTTGATCTGAGAATAACTTGCAGTATAATATATAGCTCCATTCTCCATTTCCTATATCAATCACGGATACACTTTTAGAAAAACGGTAACATCAAATCTGTTCTCTCAATTTAAACAAAATAGATTATCATTGGAGAGGGACTTATCTGCTATTTTTGAAGGATAGAGCAATCTTGTTGAAGCTTGTCCATTAGTGAAACAACCAATGGTAAAGGTATGCGTGCCATTTCCACCATCACAGAAAAATCAATCAATCAACCAATCAATCTATCAATCAAAAAATCAATCAATTGCAGGTGTCATTACTATAATATCCAATGTTAATCGACATCTGGTAAGACTGAAGCACGTAGTATTCCATATGCTCAGTCCCTCCAATGAAACAATCAAACGAGAAAGCCAGAAATATATGTAATCTTCTCTACCATTGGCAAACCCAAACTGTATACAGTTAGTCAGTTCATCTCTTCACGTTATACAATTTCCTGTCTGCAGCTGCGAAAACCAAACTTGTTACACAACATTTACAACCATTATCGTAAATCTCTCTCGTAAGCGCTACTGAAATTATTAAGAGTTAACGTAGAGCCTCTACACGATGACACAATCTGCTAAAAATATCGGCCATTCCATAAATATCCTCGAATCCTCAGTGGAGTACGTCTTAAAATATAATTTGTGGAACTGCACGGCAGATATTAACACGAGGTCAGAGAGACGAACAGTTCGGCCGATTATATTCACAGTTACATTCAAATGTCCTCGTTCTGGCGCGCTAAATTCCCGGATATAAATGCTGCATAAGTAATTTACTGCAGTAGTTTACACCGGTTTGAGAGCTTACGTTGAATTATTTCTTGAGAACAATTCTTAGTGCTGGAGTCCCTTTGCGGATCTATATCTAGCGTAAGAGCGTCCACATAGTGGATGCTCTCTTATAGTTGTGTATTAATAATATTTACTGAATCTCAGTCTTTTACACGCTAGGGCACTGGTGTTCAAATTGATGTTATTAAATTAATATCCAACTTTTTCACCCTCATTTATATATATATATATATATATATATATATATATATATGTGTGTGTGTGTGTGTGTGTGTGTGTGTGTGTGTGTGTGTGTGTGTGTGTGTGTGTGTGTGTGTGTGTGTGTATGTATATATGTATGTATGTATGTATTCTAGCAAAAACTGTCCGATGAACGGCAACGGGAAACTCAGAGTAACAGGTTTTGTTGAATTTTCTGCTGCTTTAAATAAAGTATATATATATATATATATATATATATATATATATATATATATATATATATATATATATATGTATGTATGTATGTATGTATATATATATATATATGTATGTATGTACTATATATATATATATATATATATATATATATATATATATATATATATACGTAAATGAGTGGAAATGTTACCGATGAGTGTGTTAAATTATAAGGCACTTTTATATCTTATATATATATATATTTCCCTCTGACCGTCTCCCCGGCTGTCACAGTATTATATCTAACCATCTAACCATGTACACTTATTTAGATATATATGGAATTCATTGGTAGAGCTGTACATGTGTGGTTATATCAATGCCCGTTTGTGTGTGTGTTTCTTAAGAAAGCTTCCATGCAGATTTGCCAAACGTATTTTGATGAAAGTACCAAATTTACCAAAATGAAAGTGTCAGATTTTGCTCATAAAGTACCGAAATGTAAATGTGTAATATTGTGCCTATAAATCAACTGAAATGCATAATATATGTTATTTATAATATTCAGGGTGTTACTTTAAATGACTTGCATATATTTAATGTACTCACTTTATAATTAAAAGTTTGCCTCGTCAACAGAGTGAGATTCCTCTTTGTACCAATGACCTTGTCCTTCTTTTAATTTAGCACAAATCTTTGCATCGGGTGTATAAGTTGTGCAGTTTAGATCATGAAGGTATAGTGAATATAGCAGAGTATTGATTGTTTGGGTATGCTGTTTAGATCTATACTTGATTTTAATGTTCTTTAGGACTGACAATATTCTTTTCGCCGTAGAAGAAGAATGTGGTAATGCCAGGAGTCGAAACATAAAGGATCATAGGACCGGATAACGTACTTCATCTCCACATTTTCCTTTAGAAATGTTTTGCCAATAATCTCCTGATTTGGTAGCTTTATTTGTGTCATTGTTATCTTGATGTTTAAGGTCTGTTAATTGTTTACTAAGAGCTTCAATCTGACTCTCCTGAACAATATTTGGAAATTTGCACGCCAGAGGAACAACTGAACTTCGATCATTGTAATCATTGTAATCACGAATACTAACCAGGTCTAGTACCTCTAGAAGCTTCAGATTATGGAAGAAGTCCTGTCCAAAGAAACGCTGACATATTCCTTCCCAAGGCGCACATAAAAATTTAATGTTTTCACATGGGATTGTTTAATTTCACTTGTACTAATAGCTGAATCCTTCTTTATGTAGATGCTTTCAACTTTTGCTCCTCTATAAATTTCAATTTTGGAAAAATACATTGATGGATCATTGATGTTAATTTCATGTAGCTCTTTATTTTTCAGAATCTATATTTTTAAAGAAAATTACCAAGCATTCCCTTAACACTACATGTAACAGATTTGTGCAGTTTTTGCATTCTATAGATTTCTGATTTGAAATCTAAGTTCAACTTAATAATATCTGGCAAAATATATGCTAAAAATCCATCTCTGTGATTGGATTTGTTAATGAGTTCAGCACATTTGAAGCTGCACTGTTTTTTGTTTTATTTTCAATAGCAGTTGTAGTAAAGAAAAACACTTAGAGCAGGCCACTTTTCTAGCATTCCTTTGGCAATTTTTTCTAAAGATAGCCGCCTTGTGCAACTTACATGTAATAAGTTATGAGGATTTGTTTGAGTAAATGCCGCAATTCTTCATATTCCTGCAGGTCTCTTTCGGCTATTTGAGAGGAATGAATGTATACTTCGAGCAATTTCTTCTTAATATGAAAGTAATTCTGAACATGCATTCGATGCACATATATGCATAGAGTGACATACACAACCCTGAATAAAGAGAAAAGTAACTTTCTTCTTCTGTGATGCCTGCACACCACCCTTCTGTCCCATCATTCCACTAGCATTATCACTCGCAAATCCTATCACATTTTCAAAAGGAATATCATGTAAGGTGAGGAATCTTTCAATAGAGGAAAAAAATGCATTAACAGAGCAATCCTTGGCTTCCAAAAGAATTAAGTAACTATTAATAATTCCTTGAGTGCTACAATCATAAAATCTAGCTAACAGAACAAGCTGTTTATTTGTACTTACATCAGATGTTTCATCAACAATTAATGAAAATTTGCAGTCTTTGAAACGTTTTATGAGGTTTTCAATGTAATAAGGACCTAAAACATTCTTATATAATTGAGTGGCTTAGGTTCTTGCACATCTAATATCTTTAACTATTTTGGAATCAGGACATGAATTTCTGAATTTGTCCAGGTAAATGATCCATAAGTCTCACTGGTAAATTGTTCTGCAATGAAGGAACAAAGCTTAAGCTTCGCAGTTGCAACGTTTGTAATATGAACAGAAGTTGTTGGCTGCAAAAAGTCGGTCAGTTTTCCACTTTTATTTTCTGAATTAACATTTTAAATACGTTTATCCGTTTTTCCGTGACTCTCCAGATGAGTTACACTGAATTGAATTTCACGACAAAATTTACAGTATGCTCTTTCGATATGTGTTTTACTTGGTTCTAACCATGATGAGAATCGAGAATCCAATAAAAGTTTGTTTGATAATTTTTGATTATATTGTTTAATTCTTTTCTTTGGCAGAGTTAAACTTAAGTCAATTTCATTATTGCTTTTATCTTTCGTATTCTTGCTCATCATAAGGGTTATAAAGCATTCATAATTGATAAAAGTTTAACGAGATAGAAAAGAAGCATTTATCACTTATGTATAAACCATGCTACAGACTGGCATTAGAGGCGGAAAACCAGCGATATTGGATGGTACGTATGATACATGTATTGAACACGTTCTATTCCAATAAACTGCCTCGGTATAAAATGTCGCAAAATATATTTTGATATCAAATAGTCCAGTTGTAATGTAACGTATTTATTATTAATTTGTTCACTTGCATATGATGTTTTGTAAACAACTTGCACACGCAAGTGCTACCAGTCGAGAACTTCACATAACGGAAGCCAGCAAATGTATAGGGTCATCAAGAGAGAATGGGCGCCATTTCGGGGCCTACCTTTCGACAACAACAATGCGCACCGATTCCCCTCACTGATATGAAGCCCTACTTGCCAGATCAACTGGTTATCAAATAAAGCTCAATATTCTTTTACCCATCGTTCATCGTCTCTTTTCAACCAAATCCAGTGTCTAGCCTTTTCCACTGTAGTTTGGATATTAGTCATGGTGGTATTGAGTTTACGATAGTTTAGGCCTAACGATAATAACAGTCATACTGTGTCCAACAAACCCTCTACATCCGACTTCGATTGGAAAATGCTCCACTTTCCAGCCTGCATCTTCACATCCCTCGAGGAGGTTTACATAACGGTTAATCTTTCGAGCCCGAGTGGTGTCTATGTTATCTTCTTGAGGAACAGTTAACTCGAATAGATTCACAACTTTCTTTCTTTCACATCACATTTAAATGTCTGGTGTTTTCATAACTGGGATGGGAAAGAGTCCCATGCACCCTGGTAAATCTGCAGTCATCTTCCAATAGTCGTTCCACTTTTCATCGTTCACAGAAAGTTTGTTGTTCTTCTTGAAACGGATCCGCTTTCCTGCGCGCACGAAGGTAATGAAATCTCTAGTTGGTACATTCAATGATTTTTTTCTCTTATACCTGTTCAATGCTGGTGAACATTTGGAAAGAATATGTTTCAGTGTTCCGACCTTTCCGCATTTGTATATATCATTCTCTGAGACGTTCAGTTCCATCTTACTAGATTTGCAGGTGATGGCAAAACATTATCAAGATGACCGGGTCAGAATACATATCTGAGATGTGGTCCACCTCCATGCCTCATCCCAACTTATTTTCCTCTCAAGAATATGCCCCTCGCATCTTGTCATCTCTCCTTGTTGAAAGTATTGGATCAAATGAAACTCTCTGCTTCCTTCATTTTGACACTGTTGCAAACAACAGATGTACGTTCGTTCCGCATCATACTTGCAAACGGTCTGAACCGATCTGCGCCAAAACCACCATATCTCGGTGTGTAAGAGAAGACAGAATATCGTCAGTCTCTGCTTCTGCTTTCCACTTCCTGGCTGTTTTTCGCATCTGGTGGATTACGCCCGATATCGATGTCCTCCGACTCTCTCAGCATCACCACCGTTTGTGCCATCCCTATTTTATATTTTTCAACTATTGATTTCAGTGGTAACTGCAACGAGCTTCTTTTACGATAAAGAGCTGAAATTCTTAATACCCGAGGTAGACATAGCCACTTTCTAATTTACAGTTTTGTTCAATGATTTCAACTTGTGACAATGCTATCTCGTATATTAAAATTGGCCTCGAAAGTCGTGAATACAAACCGAACTGTAAACGTAATTTTGACATAAAGTGAAAAGATTTTAAAAACAAGAAACAAATTATCGCAGCATATTTCCAAAAGTATTACAGTACACTAAAATTACCAAATTTGGTATAATACTACCAGGTTCGGCAAGCCTGCTTCCATGTACTTAATAATATATGAAAATGCGTATAACATACATATGTTTAGACCAATCATCAGAGACAGAGATAAGGTTATACTTATCTTATAGTCCCATCCCCGTAAATTCCTGAAAAGCCTACCTGATATTTAAGTTAGAGCATTGTTGTACAACAGATACAATAATCTTGAGTGCAAACAATTCGTTTACTTTTTTTTATACGTTCTTCAAAACATTCCTTCACTTTTTGAAAGAAGATTTTTATTCGCAACTCCATATTTTCTGATCTTCGATCCGTTCATGCGATATTGATTTATTTAGTCATGAATCTCCCTCGAATATACAGAAATGTATGATAAAAATTTATTCGGTTGAGCTCATTCTCAATACGCACGGCTATAGTAAAGGTGAATAAGGGGAATACTTAGTAATACGGTGAATACTTCACTAAACATTCCTCAATTATCGTTCTTCAAGCAAATACTTTTTTGATCTGCAACATAAGTCATACCACGGAGAGAAACCTCTGGAGTATTGCACCAAATATATAATTGTTATTATTAGCAATTTCATTTGATTCTTAACGCCACATAGGATCACATAGATATGGCATTAAAATCCCTTCTTTCCAATGTTCCTTAGTCTTTCAAAATTTCCATCTGCGTGAGAGTAAAATTAGAAATATGTGATTCGTGACACAATGCACGCAATGTTTCTTTGATCCATATTTAGATTATTGATACGTACGTGATGTCCGTGAAGAAACTGGACTTTATTTTTGACAACTAAATGTCTATTTATGCAATCCATCACAGATGAAACGCAATATCGACCCACATTATTATGGTTGTCAGAAATTGGTGCGCCAAACAATCAAACGCAATAATAATGATAACTAATTTAGATAAAAGATCACAAAATTACGAAGGTTAGATTTAGAGCCTATTAAATGGTGGACAGTAATTAAAATACAGGAAGTAGGTTATTTTATCGAAGTGGGAAGGATTAAATACAAAGTTCACCGTGATTCGAACTGGAAAAGTATTTGTTTTGGTACTGAATATCGCAAAAGATTTCGTCTGTTGACTGATCTTGTAGCTAGATACCAATATTCGATATGACTTTCTGCAAAATATGAAACCGCCATCACAATAATATATGCAAAAATGTAATTATTTGTTTTGATTTAATATAAAATCAATTTCGAAAGAAAAATATCGCGTTAATTGATTAGACTATTTACTGTACTGCATTATACATTATTACAGTATAGCATTTTATTTTGTTATTTCATAGCATCTCTAATGAGGAAGGTGAATTTCACTCCAACAAAACTTGCCGCTGCAATTTGTAAGGGTCGCAAGCAACACTTCTTAAGGAGTTCATTTTACAATTACATGGTTTAGGGTTGATATCAATTTTGCCTCACTTAAAGCAGGATTCTTCTGCGGTTTCAGCGGTAGACAAATTATTAACCAAATCAGCCCCCTACAGTGAATTAAGAGGAGCCCATTCTGTTGCAACAACATAGGCCGTGTCACCCGTCTGGGACAGCCCCTTTCTTTTTCCTCTACAAATCTGAAGAGAGTCATAATGGCTGGTCTTCCGCTTTGAACAGAAATTTTGAAAACAAAAATAAATTAGTTAGAATTTCTTTTGATGCAGCACAAATGTTTTGCAAAGGAAAATTTATAGAAGCATTTAAAGTAGAACCTATGCATTACTAATGGTTATTAGATCAATTTCACAAAGGAAAGAGATAAGTTATACCCCAGCATAATTTAACATAAAATCTATGATAAGCTTTATTATGAAACAAATTAAAGCGGCTATTATTAAATTAATGCTGTTGTATTAGCAATAAAAATTGAATTCTATATCTAGAATACAACAAGATCTGACTTTAGTAAATGAGAGATAGTGTAGCACAGAATATTCTCTCGAGATAGAAAACTGTTTACTTGAAACCGTCACGAAATTGCTTATGTTGAAAGGAAACAAATCCAGTGTTGGGTTCAGAGTTGTTTTGAAAGTGTTACTATTCTAGAGCAATAAATGATTCCTATTGTATTCTGAGATGTTTAGAGAAATAAGACTGAAAGTGTTCATGTTAATGACTTAGCCCGTAATACTCAAACATGTACGGTTGCAATGAATGATCAAAGCACAAAGAGGAAGAATCCAGGCTATGTAACAACAATAATGATAAAAGTATCGTGTTTTTTTCCCCAAGGCACAACATTATACGAATCACTGCATTGATATTTAAAATAATACTATATATCCACACGCATGGACTTAAAGAAGTATGTAACACGCACACGCATACAGTAATGAAGTAGGCATAGGTGTGTGAATAAAGAGTTTACTTTGCTAGCAAGTAGTTATCAGTTCAATCCAACAGTGTGGTGCAGAAGGAAAGTGACTTCTATTATTGCCCCGGGTCGATCAATGGCTGGGAAGTGAATTTGGTCGGCAGAAACTAAGTGGAAATCCGTTGTAGACACAAATATGAGATTCATTTCTGTTTTTGTCTCAACACTCTCTGAAAAGTGGTGCTGATTTGATTATCACCTCGCAGTGTTGCGGTTCGGCAAAAGAGAATGATGGAATCAGTAGGAGACTTAAAAGAAAATAAACACTGCGGTCGATTGATCTGATTAAGCCTTTTAAGTCGTTGCCCCCAGCATGGCCGCAATCGAATGCCTGAATCAAGTAAAACAACTCAAAAGAATATAAAAGATAAACGGATATTTTTATATATAACACGAAATATCAATCAGTTAAGCACAATATAAATGCCATGAAAATATTTTATATGAAGGAGAAATGGAAATTCTCTCGCTGATGGAATACACATGGCCATAATCATAACGAAAAGACTTTGACATTTGTTAAGAGTGTAGATACAAATATTTATCTACCTACCAGGTTGTTATCTCATTGTGAATTCATCCTGTGGCTTTTATTGAGGATTCTCTGTAACTTAAACTTGCAAGTTATGCAAATTACTTCTGTTCTTATGGAGAGATCTATCGCACCATGATTCGATCTATATACAAGAATTGACTACAGAATATGAAGTAAATTATAAATAATAGCTATAAGGTGGTATTTGTATATTTACTCTGGTTGTGCCAATGGCTGTGTCCCGTTGGCTATCACGTTTTCCTGGTCACTAAGAGATGATGGTGATTTGATTATCTTGTTTTATTATTTTTACTTGCAAAGTATTGTTTACAAATATAGACCGATTAATATTGTTCCACCTCACGCACGCTCACGTATACACACACATACACACGCACACACACTTTCTGTCGCCCTTTGTCTCTATCACACACATATATTTATCCATATACGTATATATGAACACATTCACACAAATACACAAATACACATTCATTTCGAGCAACGAGTTATTCTAAAAAGCGTTGCCTGAAGCGAAATAAGAAATAAACAGCAAATAAAAATGCCTAGTTTTCTGGTAAGACGTTACGAACCGCTTAGTAGTTAAATGTAAACATGGCTGCGTTGCTAGAGAATAAATTTCTACAAGAATCATAATGGGAGATTATGGTTATTAACTACGTGTAGGATAAAGTAAGAAGAAAACCAACTACGTAGACAAAAGTGGGAAACAAAATATTGTGTTTACGCTGTCGAAATAAAATTATTTAAAAATATAAGGTTAATACAAGTTACTGCTAACATAATTTATTTGAAAGTAAAGAGAAATACAGAGTTGATTTTATGGTAAGATATGGGGACCTTGTTTGCTGCAGCAATCTTGAGATATAGTCATGTATTTAAAAAGTTCGCATCGCAACTAAGTTGTTCTAGGACCGCTCACGCTAGAGAGCTGTTTGGGTTAATGACTGGTTCAATAACCCTGAGAGGACCAATGTAATGTAAACATATAAATCTCTTAGATAATCAGATTGAAATATTTATAAATATATAAGAAAAATTGGCTCCATCTTCTTTTCATTTCAATAGCGCAAGATATGAAGCGGTCTTGACAGCTATAAATATAGTCTTTCTCTTCTAAGCTGTGTAGGAAATGTCATTTCAGTATATCAGTGTGTTTTAGGTTGGGGAACTGTCAGAATCGTTAGCGGGATTTCGTCTGTCTTTACGTTCCGAGTTCCTGGCGTTGATGCATTCGACTTACCCATTCCCTGGAATTTCTGGCATTGAGCCAAAATTTGAATTCAATATATCAAGGTGTTTTAAGAGACGTTGAGGATTCACAAATTATTTTCTCTTCCCTCAATACTTATATAATACACACCTTTTTTCTTTCTAACCTTATTTTCACCCACATCCTTAGTCTACGTCTCCTCCCTCTCTGTTTTGTGGGCACTTCTTTTCACTTTTAATATTTCACGGATTATTTTCTCTCATTTCCACATATTTCTCCCTCTTTCTCTCATCTTTCCCTATCCCACTACTCATTATCAGTGGAATATTGAAATCAATTGTAGTCTCTTTAACTGATACTGCTGTTTCACAAACACGTTTGTCCTTCGAGCAATTAATGAAATTATTATCATTAAAATAAGAAAACAACTATCAAATGATACACTGCAATGCACTCGGTGATGCCCTAAATCTTTTAGTTTCTTTTATTCAGTGTTTTGCAGCAAATTTCTCCTAAATGACCATTAGATCAACGCATTAATGTAACGTTTTTCTTTTGATACCCATGCAATTTTTCGTTGGTAACTCATATAATAATTACTTTAATTCTTTTCCATCAAACTCACTCTTTTCTTCTTCAAATTTGTCATTTATTTCGAAACTATAGTTGCACTTTTTGGCTCGATACCTACTCGTCATTACATTTTTCGATTTGCGTTGCGGTGTCAGGAAAACTCATATGTCCACAGAAACATACCTGACTACATATTTCAAATATCATGCCGACACAGGTCGTCAGCACATATTGCGCGTCCAGGTGGCCATCAGCAATTAGTCAGTGGCCATCCAGGTGGCCATCAGCAATTAGTAACAGATTTTGTTACTCTAATCATCGCATTTTTCCTACCAAAGAACTGTATGAACATTTGATATGCAAGTGTGTGACAAATTATCCGAGCTTGTATTTTCTCAATTGTAAAAGCATTGAGGACAATTCAGTTTTGCTTTGCCTAGTTCAAGGAGCACGACTGTGGCATTCGCAATTCATTGGTAGGTCAGTTTCTTTTTCTCAAATCCAAACGTTTAAACAGCTTCAATTTCCGAAGCACCTTATTTTCTCACACACTTTTAGCAGGCGGTATATTTTTGCCTAAATTTTGCATTCCTAAGTTTAGTGCGAAGCTAAATGTGTAGAAGTCAAAACTGGCTTTCCATTCAAATTGCTATCATTAATATAATTTGGCAAACGTTGTATGTGCGCATGATTGTGTGTGTAGCAGGGTCATTTTTTTTAGCTAAAGAATAGCAAGAATTTTTCATACAGATGTTAGTGTTAATGCTAATGCAAATTTCTTTCCCATTTAGTGCAACAAATTTCATCAAAAACCAAAAGTCAATGACACCACTGATATCTTTTAGTGCGATATCCTTATTCCTCTGTCTTGAATAGTGTGGGATTAGTTCATGCGAAATTATTAGACCTGAAAAAAAAACAACTCACTTTCTCTCTTCACTTCATTCCCAGTTTTTTTCTCTCTCGCCTGCTAGCCTCCTTCTCTCGCATATGTGACAGTTCTAAGTAGAAAATACCAATTTTGTGACATAATGCAGACGTAATTGCATTCAGTAAAAATCCAAGATTAAACCATGGCCGCTAAAAGTCTTCTACCTCAAGTAAGAATCTAGTGAACCTCTCATATTTCTACGATTTTGTTAATTTAGCAAAGCTTGCCGGCTTCTGAGTATTTTTTACCTTGTTGTTGTAGACATAAACATTTCACTTTATAGCGCAAAATTGTTCTCATTGGAGCCATCATCGATAGCAAAGTAATACTTAACGTATGTGTCTTGCCAAAATGCTTGCTCAATTTTATATTTGTTTTTCAAATGGTTTTCTTCGCTGTCATTTTTTTTCTTTCTGTATCTCGTAATTATTTTGTGGAGCGATTGGAAAGATATATTTTCTCAATTAAGTAGATGATGATGATGTTATTATTGACGATGGTGCTGATGATTGTAACGAAAGCAACGACAATAACAATAATAAACAAAAATTTCAAGTTTTGACAGAGAGCCAATTTTTGATGAGGTGAAGTCGATTCCATCGACCCAAGTACTTGACTGGTACACATTTTATCGATCTCGAAAGGATGAAAGGCCACGTCGACCTCGGCACACTACCAAAATACTGTGGGATCTCTCACTTCAAGCCAATAGAATGTTTGAGTACCACAAACCGGAACTAAGAGTGGTGGACAAAGTGGACCACATTTGCTCTATTATTGATGTTAAATGCCCATTTGACCTTCAGATATTTACGAAGGAATGCTGCAAAATAGAGATATTAAATCCTCCTGAATATGAAAAACGAGCGCGAATGTGGAAGAGGAAATGGTTAAAGGTAGTTCCAATCATTGTTGGAACCGTCGGGATAGTATCAATAGAGATTGAGAGGAACATAAGGGAAATCGAAATGGAGAGTCCGGTAGAGCTGATGCAAAACGTGTGCCTCATTGGCACGGCTAGAATCTTCAGACATTTACAGAAAACAAATAGCATGGTATAAGAGGGTGCAAATAGCAGCCTACGGTACCATTCCCGGACCGGGCTGTGTGTCGTGTTCTTGAGTAAGACACTTCATTTCACGTTGCGCCAGTTCAATCAGCTCTAGAAATGAGTTGCGAAGTCACTGGTGCCAAGCTGTATCGGTGTTTTCCCTTCCCTTGGATAGCAAAAGTGGTGTAGAGAGGGGAGGCTGGTATGCATGGGCGACTGCTGTTCTTCCATAAAAACCTTGCCAGGACTTGCGCCACGGAGGGTAACTTACATGGTGAAATCCCATGGTTATTCGTGACTGAAAGGGGTCTTTACTTTTTTCACCAGCCATTAGGGAGAGATAGAGAATAGGATTAAAAGTAAGAGTAAGAATAGAAGCATAATTAGACTTGCTAGTATACACAGCATAATGTCTGGGAACTAAATTATTAATTACATCTTACGTAATGATTTTCGATTTCCGTCCAACGTTTCGATAAAACAAGTTTTATTTAAATTAAGCTTCTGGCTGACACAAACTCAATTTTCGGCATATGAAGACCTATATGAGGTTTAGGTGTACATATGTATGTATGCATCTCTCTATCTATCTACACACACACACACATATATATATATACGTATATATATATACAGACAAACACACACACACACACACATATATATATATATATATATATGTATGTATATGTATATAAGCTTGGTGACTCTTTGTATGAGGAGTGTACATAGTACAAATTACGCGAGGGCGTTTATACATCTATATCCATAAACGAATACATGTGATAATGTTTTTCGCAGTATAGCATCTCGGTTTCTCTTTTGCATGTATTATTTTATTGTTGATCTTCCATACAAATGAAGCTATATCCTTTAACTTACTGATTTTCTTCACAACAAGTGAGAAATTACATTGTGGAACTGTTATTTTAAAGAGTTGTATCTATTTATGATGCGAAGAAAAAGCATCCGCACTGTCGGACGCGCCTGAACGAGTTATTAAGTCTCCCATCTTTGAGAGATCGATGCTAGATGTGTCGAAACATTTGTAGGGATTAATAAAAAACATTCATCTCTTCCATCTTTGGTATCATATTAAATAGATACATAGCGGACACTGTGAAAGTGACCGTGCTTTACCAGTTAGCTACCAGGTATAAACCATTCGTTTTATTGCCTAATATCTAATATATATACATACATATATATATATATATATATATATATATATATATATACACGTTTATACCAAAAATCATGATGATAACGGAGGAACTAAAACAGATTTTACAACCTCAGGTATTTAAGATTACAACATTACTTTAAGCTATAACTTTTGCGTATGAAAAAATAATAACGTGTAACTCGGAGAAACAGCGGTTCATAAAATAAGATTTAACTGGAATTTTTATTGTGACATTTGCTTTCTCTAGTTATTACTTTATACATCCATAAGCGATTAATCCCGAAAAAATTTATTTATGCAAACACAATAGTATGTTATATTAATATAACTATCGTATATATATATATATATATATATATATATATATATATATATACATATACAAATAAACATACATATATATATATATATATATATATATATATATATATATATATATATATATATATATATATAATCTGCTTGCTTGCATACATGTATGGACGTGTGTGTGTGTCTACGTATATATATATATGTGCGTGTGTATACGCGTGTATATATTTATATATATACTCATACATACACACAAACATATATTCATATCTAACTGTATGAATTAAAACTTGGGAATTTAATTGTCTTGTGATTAATCGCCGTTCTTAGTGTCCTATGAAAAGTTACTAATTAATTTGGAACTACATTGTTATTCTTGCAGCTAAAGCAGGAAGCCAAACGGAGTTGAATGAAGAGGTTAATTAGCTGCATTTATTAATGGATTATATTTGGAATCCGATTAAATATACTTCTAACCCTGTCACACTGTTGTCAGCTGGTTCATTTATTGATCACGTGGTGCAAAGTTGCTAGTAGATGCTTAGGCGTTATGAAGTGTTTTGTTTGCACATACAAAAAGAGGGCAACAGCGTGGTATGAATTTATTTCATTTATTTTAATTGAAAATCGTAATTGATTAGGAGCTGCTGGATTGCCGTACTCTCCCAGGATTTATCTACAGACACGAAATTTTTTACTATGAAATTAACCACCTTGCTAAAACTAAAAAGTGTCATTTCATTTTATAATCTGTACGTTACAACTAATGAGTTTCGTTAGTATTTAATACAACGGTATTACCCAATAATGTAAACACTCACGTTTTCTTATGTTAAAACATTTGTAATAATCTAACTGTTTGTAAAACCTTAATCGATTGAACCTAGCCGGTTTTAGAAAGACTACACTCCATACATGTGGTCCTATATAAACGGAACACACGGCCTTTGCCTCTCAACGATTAACAGATTTTCGTATAAGCATGTATACAGGGTGTTCAAAATGTCTCTCCGCAGTAAGTATTTAATGGTTTTCAGGAGATCCTTGTACACTAATGCTTTACTTGCTCCCCAGGAAAAAAGGTCTAGCGGTGTTAAATCAGGTGATCTTGGTGGCCAAAATCCCTTCGAAATAATCTGTTCACCAAAGTACTCTTGAAGTAGCGCCATGGTGATGCGCAGGATGTAAACAATTCACTGTGGAGAGACTTTTTGGACACCCTATATTAATGTTGCGTAATTAATCCTTAATTTCTTGAAGTTGCTTCTCGTTTCTTTTACACTCGTTACCAATTATTTCTAAGTTTTTGCAATGTTTCTCCATTTTACATAGATATTTTATTTAACTGAGCATTTCTATACGTCCACTCTTTAAATTTATCTACTTGAATCTATGCCCTACTTGAATTATTCCCCTTCGCAAATTTTATATATTATTTAAGTATATATATGTTTACATCAGTAGAAAGTAAGAAGTTATTCGTAGACAAGTTTCTCTGGTAGCTTACAGCTTTATACGCAACATTCATTTTCTCTAAGCTGACGTCGTTTTTGTTTATAATGAAAAACAAATTTCGAGGAATGGTGTAAACGTAAATTAATCTACCTCCTTGCATTACTAAACAGCAAGAGAAAGTTTCACTAATTTTAATCAGAGGTTATTTTCTTGAAGAACGAATAATACATCGAGCAATGTACCCCTTAGATATATATCAAATGGCAGGAGGGACACAGAAAAAAGATATTTGGTTCGTAGACGTGTCCTTTAAGTAATGACCTGGTAATATACAGCAATAACTAAAAAACTTACAGTCATTTCAACCCAAGACATGGCGTACTCCTAGATACACTATGGCGGGAAAGAGATGCAGTTCATTGTTACAAAGCCTTTTACCACAGATCAAAGACGGTGCTGAGAGAACTCTGAGTTCCGCCAGGGGCTAATGAATATCGCCTTTCCCATATTCCTCCTCCTCATCATCATCATCATCACGACCAACATCAACAATCAAAACAACAACAAAAATGAACTGATAACAACTAGAATCATATTATTGACTCCAAAAGGGATAAAGTCTAAATGTATCTCTAGAAATAATGCAGTTTTCTGTAAATTCTCTGAAACGTTCGACACAATTATAAAATAAAAAAGAACAGTAAATGATATCTTTGTAAGAGAAGTGTATCTCTCTCTCTCTCTCTCTCTCTCTCTCTCTCTCTCTCTCTCTCTCTCCCTCACTCCCTCTGTGCAAGAATGATCGGAAGAATTAAACAACCCGGCTATCATTACACAACTAGAAAATATTTAAAAGCAAATTGAAGGCAATGGCTGTCCTTTATAATCATATTTTTCTCTTACAAAATTTTTTAGTACCGATCCTCATTTTCACATTAATGTGGTTTCAGACGAAGAATAGAACGTAATAGAATGTAATTCGTTCTGTTGGGTTACAACAAATAAATGAATAACCAGGAGAAATATGATATTAACATACATTTTTTATACCTATTTATTGGCTGTATTAACCAATAACACTACTGTATGAAATATTGCTTTCATACGTGCAGTCAGCAACAATCGTAATTTAGACATTCGAGAGACGTTTGCGCTCTCTACATAATCTAACTCATTGAAGTAAGGCGCTGTAAATGCGGCACAAATTGTTTTGCGTCTTGTCGTTATTTCATTTTCTGTTTCGTAAAAATCATTTTCACATTATTTTCAATAAGTGCCATATAAAGACGTACACACTTATGAGTGTTCGTGTATCGATATATATATATATATATATATATATATATATATATAAATGTTGTGTTTTCATGTTTGGATTAACTATATATATATATATATATATATATATATATATATATATATATATATATATATCTGTAGACACGCGTATATTCACAAATATATATACATTTCTGTGTATGTGTGTATGCATATATATATATATATATATATATATATATATATATATATATATATATATATATTATATCTATATATATCTATATATATGAATGTAAGTTTATATAACAATATATATATAACATCCTAGTGAAAATCAAATACAGAAAATATAACACATATTTGTAGACCAAGAGAGAAAATAGTTTAACAAAAATATACAAATCGATTTTGAGATGACATGAAAAACGCAACCTTCACGCGTATGACCCACACAATACATACCACACCCATATATATATATATATATATATATAGTGTCTTCTGCTATAGCTCCGGGCCGACCAATGCCTTGTGAGTGGATTTGGTAGACGGAAACTGAAAGAAGCCTGTCGTATATATGTATATATATATATGGGTGTGTGTGTATGTGTTTGTGTGTCTGTGTTTGTCTCCCTAGCATTGCTTGACAACCGATGCTGGTGTGTTTACGTCCCTTAGCGGTTCGGCGAAAGAGACGGATAGAATAAGTACTGGGCTTACAAAGAATAAGTCCCGGGGTCGATTTGCTCGACTAAAGGCGGTGCTCCAGCATGGCCGCAGTCAAATGACTGAAACAATTAAAGGGGAGAGAGTGTGAGGGGAAGAGAAGTCGTTTCCTTAAGCCTGCCGTGCCAAGTGTCAAACTCTCCGTTTTGATTACCTCCTTCTTCCCTCTTCCCCTTCCCTCTTTCTCTCTGCTCCCTCACTCCCCTTCTCTCTCTCTCTCCCCTTCTCTCTCTCTCTCCCCTTCTCTCTCTCCCCTTCTCTCTCTCTCCCCCTCTCCCTCTATCCTCCCTCCTCCTCTCCCCTCCTCTTCTCCTCTTCTTCCTTCTCCCCTTCCCCCTCCTCTTCTCCCCTTCTCCCCTCTTCTCCCCTCTTCTCCCCTCTTCTCCCCTTTCTTTCCCCCCTCCCCTCCCCCCTCTTCCGTCATCTCCTCTCTCTACACTACACCATACGACTTTACACATCACATCATATATACATACACACGTCCAGACCTCTCATACGCACTAATACTCTCTCATACGCACTAATACTCTCTCATACACACACACACTCTTATGTTGGAGCGAGGTCATTTAACCCTATTATCTCCCTTAATTTCGCTCTTGCGTCTCACGTTTGATCTTTGACTTCTGGCCGAAATCAGATCGCCATGTTGATTCGCTAGCCTCTGCACGCATTTATTTTCTCTCCTTCTTTCTGTGTTTCTTCTCTGTGAATCTTTCTGTTGAAGAGCGTAGGCTCGAAACGTTAAAGACTTGTTTTATTCATATTTCCTGAGCGCCATACTAATACAATTGTTTGTTTGTATTCCACCTGCCTTCGTCTTTTGTTTATTTCCGTAAACCTGCCTTCGTCTTTTGTCTATTTTCATAAAGCTTCCCGTTATATATATATATAAATATCCATATATACATATACATATATATATATATATATATATATATATATATATATATATATATATATATATATATAAATATACACACACACACATATATATATAAATATATAAATTGAATAGTAACAGTAGAAAATTATATTGAATTAAAACCATCGGCTTAGCATGTTTAAAAAATACGAAGATTAGAAATTGTGTTACATTCAAAATTAAGAGAGATGACAAATAAAGTGGACACCTAATACGCTAATCATATACGTCAAGTCGCCATAACCACGAAGAGTGTATTCTCAAGAAACATCTCAGCAAAACGCCTAACTTTTTCTTGAGTATACACTCTTCGTGGTTATGGCAATTTGACGTATATGTTTAGCGTATTAGGCGTCCACTTTAAAGGTCACCCCTCTTAATTTTGCATATATGAATATATATATATATATAGATAGATATATATATATAAATAGAAATAAACAACAAGAATGACACCGGTAATTTGGTACGATCGTTTCGTACTACATCATTTTATTAAATGCTGTAAGTATTACAACAGTTTTATAATGCTGAGCACTCATCAGCCAATTATAGAGGTTTTCCATTAATATAAAAATTTTCATATCAAGTGGCAACCTTATAGAGAAGGTAGATACGTAGACAAAGATGTGGATTTAAATTTTAAGAACATTTGAGGTAGTGGAGCCCATCAACTGACTGACTAAGATTCGGTTGTTCCAGATTATTGTAAGGTTCTGAGAGGGAAGAACAAATGAAAATAGACAATAAAGATTTTCTAACTATAGAAATGGGATAAAGGGGATGTCATGGCTTCATATAACGAATTTATGTGGAAGACAGCATTGTCAGAACTAAATGCCAATTACTACTATTTGATGAACGGATTCAGCGTTAGGAGAACTAGGTCAAAGTTTTCCTTATAAATAGATAGCTATATAGATAGAGAGAGAGAAAGATAAATAATTATATATATATATATATAAATATACGTAAATATATGTATATTTAAATATATATATATATACATATTATCCATATATTATATATATGTAAATATATATGTATATAAATATATAAATGTATATAAATGGCGGTGTCCCAGCATGGCCACAGCTCAAGAGCTGAAACTGGAAAAGATAAACAAACATAATATAAATAATATATATATATATATATATATATATAAACACATATTTATATATGTATATATATGCATGTATATATATATATATATGAGAAAAATAAAAACGGAAAATACGGACACTTACATGGTTATAGTATAATTTTTAATGTATCGACCGGTTTCGCAATCGCTATTCATGATACAATGTTTAATTTATATGAAAATATTTTTTTTTCTTAAGTAGAAAATGGGTCCATGTTGTTTATAATGAGATTCACGAATGAATGATTTTACAAGTTGACAAGTAAAGGGAGGTAATTGGTTGTTATTATTGTTATTGTTGTGTGTAGGGGAGATAACTGTCTAGGTTTTGTGTGGGGAAAAATATGTGTACAGAAAGGAGACAGGTTTTAAAAAAAGGGGGGCCTTGTTTAGTAGGGGATTTATGTACAGTGATGTAATATGTAAAAATATAAAAATTGGTTATGCGTGTTTATTCAGACGCGTTTTGTATTTTTCAATGAATAAAGTTTCTTTATTTAAGCGTTCTAGTTGAGAGATTGTGTCTTTGCACTGGTAAAAAGGGAAGACTGTAAAATTTGGTTTGATGTTACCTGCACATTTTTCTATGTGTTCACTAAGAGGGATTTGTCTGTATTGAGGGAAACGGATTTGCTCCTTATGCAGAGTAATTCTCTTTCTCAAAATTAAACTCGTTTGTCCAATGTACTGGTGACTGCAACCAGAGCAGGTTATTACATAAATTAGGTTCTCAGAGGCACAGGTGAAACTAGTTTTAATTGTGAACCTCTGTCCTTGTTTGAAAAGGAAGTCCGAGCCTTCCAGCAGGTGGGGGCAGGTTCCACAGTTCGGGCGTCCACATTTTTCAACCGTTGGTTTCATGGTTGTTTTGTAAAGCTTCGATTTGTTAGTAGTCTCTTTAGCGATTTGTCTTGTTTTTTGCATTTGATGAGTTTGTGTGTTTTCAGGATGTCGTTCATTTTTGGATCTCTAGTTAGTAAAGGGAGAGTTTGCACAATAGTGTTGAATGCCTCACTGTTTCTGGGGTTGTGTGTTGATATAAAAAGTAATGTTTTGGTTTGAGGTGTGGTGCTATGTTTTTTTGTTCTTAGTGTTTTTGTGTCTAATTGTATGACTCGTTTAATTCCCTCGTCTATGAGAGAGGGTGGATATTGTCTTTCAATAAGTGTTGTTTTGAGGTCTTGAAGACGAAGGTCCCGAGTTATTCTATCAGACACTATTGTGCAGATCCTTTTTGCTAAGTTAAAAGGGATGTTTATTTTTATGTGTTTCGGGTGGCATGAGTTAAAAAGAAGATATTGTTTTGCGTCAGTTGGTTTATAATAAATGTCAGTTATGATTTCATTGTTGACTTTTTTTTATCATGATGTCTAAAAAAGGAAGTTGTTCTTTATCATATTCCATTGTGAATTGAATGTTACTATTTATGTCATTTAGTGTTGTTTTGAAATCCAAACGTTTGTCGATGTTCTCCTTCCAGATGATAAAACAGTCGTCCAAGTATCGCTTCCAATTTTCTCTTTTGTAGAGATAAAATGAGTAACCATATTTCTGAAGTGATACTTCATATAAGGTGAATTCAAAATAGCCCATTATTAGATTTGCAAGAACAGGAGCTGCTTTCGTCCTCATCGCAATTCCGCATTTCTGAGGATAGTACGTGTCATCAAACAGGAAATAATTGTTCTGAAGTATAAATTTTAAGGATTCAATAATAAAGGTCTGGTTTATGCGTTCCGGGAGGACTTCGGGGTACTTTTCCAACCAGAATTTAATTGCTTTCATTCCATAATCATGGGGGATGTTGTTGTAAAGATTGATAACATCGAGGGTGACCAATACTGCTTCTTCATTAATCGTTTTTGGTAGGTGTTCTAAGATGTCTAAATCATCCCTAATGAAGCTTTTGATGTATTTCAGCAAGGGTTTCAGTAGGATGTCTAGAAAATTGCTCAGTCGGTGGGTTTCACAGGCTGGTCCAGCTACAATGGGTCTTAAAGTCAAGTCTTCTGGCGTTTGGATGTTTATATATTTGCCTGGTGATTGTTTGCAGGCTTCATTGTTTATCTTTCTCTTGTGTATTTTAGGGAGGCCATAAAAAAGACTGGGTTTACATTTGAAGTTCGTGACTTCAAATTAAGGATACAAGATTTTTCATGGTTTTTTGTTGTTTATAGTTTATAATCTTTTCGTAGAAGACCTCGTTTTCTAATATGGAAAGTACTAGTTTCTTATAGTGTTCTGTGTCCATCAAAACTACAGCACTTCCTTTGTCAGCTTCTTTAATTGTCAGGTCTGTGTCGTTTTTTAGTTCAGTCAGATTTTTCCATTCTAGATTATTGAGGTTAGGATTAATTTTTCGTTTAATGGATGTGTACGGGAAATTTTGGATATGTTTGCAGTAGTCATCCAGTGTTTTATTCCTACCCTTATGTGGGAGGTAATTACTTCTGTTTTTGACTAGTGATTCATCTTCGTTGTCGTAGTCAATTAGTGCTTCTGCGAGTCGTAGTTTTCTGCAGAATTCTGAAATATTGTCTTTAATTTCATTATGGTTAGCTCTTCGTGGAGTTGGGGTGAATTTTAAGCCTTTGGCTAGTATATTCATTTTTGTTACGGATAGAGTTTTCTTTGATAAGTTAATAACTATGGTTTCTCCAGTACGTTTTGTTCCAACGTGTGTCCCTGTTTCTATCCACTTGGTCTAAAAAATGTTGATTGAGGTTCGGTTGGTAGATTTTATTATTTGAGTTATTATTGTTATTAATTAAATCAGTATTATTAGTACTTATTATATTCGGGTAGCTGGGGGGTTGGTGTTGTTGCCTGGGTAAACTGGTTGGGGGCACGTGGTTAGGATTTTTTCGTTGGAGTGAATTCTTGGGGTGTTTAATTATATTGTTTCTTGGTTGAAGGGTAAAGGGGGTCTTTGCATATTTCTAGATGGTGGGTAGAAAAAATTATCGCTCCTTACTCTAGGATGGTTTCTTCTAGTGTTTCTAATAGATGGGTAATTCCTGTTATTAGATAGAGAATGGCTTACTTCTAAGCGCTGGGTCACTTTACTGTGTTTGTATTCTTATGGATTTTGATTGTTTGATCTAGGTGGATATGTATTTATTTGTGTATATGCATTTGTTCTAGATTTTTTAATGAAGGGATCATATATATATATATATATATGCCAAGAAGAAAATGGATGGAATCCACAGGTATAATACATATATTTACATAGTAGAAGGTTTCGAGGCGATGTACATACATTAAATATTAGAAACAGAGATCAGGATGGTTGAATAATAATTCATTATTATTATTAATATCAAACTGAATATTAATTTAATTAATATAAATTTTAAATTTCAGACATTTGCGAGAATTTTCTTGAGAATTTTCTTGAGAACATACCTTTCTTAGTGGTAAGACCATAGCGGATCTACCTTTAGCATGATGGATATCCACGTAGTGGTGATCCCTCTTATACTGTATGTAATATAATTTTTCTGAATCTTCAGATTTTAATATGCTAAACCACTGGTTTTAAATTGATATCCAATTTTTCAGCCTTATTATTTTAAATTCATATATATGTATATATATATATATATATATATATATATATATACAAATATATATTAATATATATATATGCATATATATATATATACATATATGCATATATATGAATATATATGTGTATATATATATATATATATTTCAACAATTGAGGGTAAAATTAATTAGTTATTAATCAATTTCACCAAGTATTCAGTATGTAAAAGGACCATTTAAGGCGAATTCAAATATTACATTAATATAAAAGGGCTTAGTAAAATAAATTACTTTGCCACATACTGGTGTTTGCTAGTTTAGCCCACGTGGGTGGAAAGGGAGAACAGGAATTCTGCGCTTGCATATTTTGAATTTGTTGGCACTGTCAGTTTGAACGGGTCGTCTGAGGTGTTAAGTCGCCAAAAGGGTATGTTCCTACTTTCAGTGTTTCCAAATCCAAATTAAGAAATTTTGGGCTGACGAAAGAAATGTCGAATTTTATTTGGCTGATCTAGAAACGTAACGTTCTCAAATAATCTTTGCACTTGTGATTTTTTAATGTTTTTTACCCCATACCTTCGTGGGTTATTCTGAGTAAACACTATCTGAGAGAAATTTTTCTAAGTATTAGAAATAGCTAAAAAACTTTTTTGGCTGCTATTTCTAATGAGTTCAGTATGTGGCAAAGTAATTTATTTTACTAAGCCCTTTTATATTAATGTAATATTTTGAATTCGCCTTAAATGGTACTTTTACATACTGAATACTTGGTGAAATTGATTAATAACTAATTAATTTTACCCTCAATTGTTGAAATTATAATTCATTTCTCTCTGTTTATTGCCTCGGTTTTCACCGCTAAAATATGGTGTTTGCTAGTTTAGCCCACGTGGGTGGAAAGGGAGAACAGGAATTCTTCGCTTGCATATTTTGAATTTGTTGGCACTGTCAGTTTGAACGGGTCGTCTGAGGTGTTAAGTCGCTAAAAGGGTATGTTCCTACTTTCAGTGTTTCCAAATCCAAATTAAGAAATTTTGGGCTGACGAAAGAAATGTCGAATTTTATTTGGCTGATCTAGAAACGCAACGTTCTCAAATAATCTTTGCACTTGTGATTTTTTAATGTTTTTTACCCCCATACCTTCGTGGGTTATTCTGAGTAAACACTATCTGAGAGAAAATTTTTCTCTAAGTATTAGAAATAGCTAAAAAACTTTTTGGGCTGCTATTTCTAATGAATTCAGTATGTGGCAAAGTAATTTATTTTACTAAGCCCTTTTATATTAATATATATATATATATATATATATATATATATATATATATATATAATATATATATATATAATAATAAAATAATATATAAATATGTATATATGTAATATATATGCATGTATATAAAGAAAACAAGTGATCGAATGGTATATTTAATTGAAATTTAATGATCAATTTTCTTTCCCTGGTTATCTATGACTTCTTCCCATCTATTTACAACCTTTTTAATCCCAATGTAAAACTATTTTGGTTTCAAAGCGAAGAACCCCCTCCTTGCTTGCGAAAGTTATGTCCTCCAAATGATTCTGTAAACTACGAAACAAATGGTAGTCCGAAGGAGCAAGGTCTGGAGAACAAGTTGGATGAGGTATTTTTTCCCAAACCAAGCTCTTCGATCTTCTGTTATGTGTTCATTGCAGCGTTCGATCTCGCATTCTCCTGATGAAACATCACTCTTTTTCGATTAACTAAAGCGGGTCCTTGTTTTCTTCAAAGCTTGGTTCAAACGCTCCAATTACTGGCAGTAGATTTGAGCATTGATTGTTGCATTATGTAGTAACAATTCAAAGTGAATTACTCCTTTGCAATCCCATCAGATAGAGAGAAGAATCAATTGCCTATGAACTTCCCTTCAAGGTTGTGGTTGAGCCTTTTCCCTTTTACCAAGCCACTGTCTATGACGTTTAACATTTCGATAGTAGATCCATTTTCTGTGACCAGTCACAAGTCTATCCAAAAAGGATGAAATAATTTTGCGAGAGTGGAGAGAGGAGCAGATGTCAACTTGAGATTTTCGGTTGCTTTCGGACAATTCATGAGGAACCCATCTTCCAAGTTTAGGAACCTTTCCAAGTTGTTGAAGATGACGATAAATATTCGTATGGTTTGAACTAAGCTTTATTGCCAATTCTTCAACTGATAATGCCGGATTTTCTCAAGTAATGCCCCAAGGAGCTTATCATCAAACTCAACTGAACGTCCTGTTCGATATTTATCTTCAAGGCTGAAATGTCCACTTCTGAAACTTGCAAACCATCTTCTGCAAGATTTCTCATTCAAGCATTCTTTCCCATAAACTGAGTGTATGTTTCGAGTCGCTTCGGCTGCAGAGTTTCCTTTTTTGTACTCATTAAGCATTATGTGCCTTAAATGCTCTCGAGATACTTCCATGTTAGAAAAGGTTTTAATGAAAAAAAATTAGTTCTATTATTCTGTATTTAAATGTACACAAGTGTATAAAAATAATTTTTAATTCAATTAGACATTCTAAAATACTATTAAATTTCATTCAATATTCAAATAGGTGAAATGGGACAGAACTTATGAGATGACGTGATATAGAATTATATATGTATACACGTATATAAATACATATATAATATATATATATATATATATATATATATATAAAGATATATATAAATATATATAAAGATATATATAAAGATATATATATAATATATATAAATATATTATAATATATATACATAATATATATGTATACAATACATATATATATATAAATATATATATATATATATAAATAAATAAATATGTATACAAATACATACATATATATATAAATATATATTATATATATATACATAAATAAATAAATATGTATACAAATACATACATATATATATAGGTATATATATATATATATATATATATTGAACATGTATTTATACATTCCTTCACAGGAGACCTACACCTACGTTAGGCATTTATTCAAATCGATGTAAATAGTGACATCACTAAAAAGCGCTACAGTTGCTAATTGATAAGTTGAGTTTAATAAACTTTTGCCATTAGCTGTACCATACGATCATCACTGTATATGTATTATCACTGATCAAACATCTAAAGCTAACACCATTAACTAACACAACCGTCTGAATATTAACGATTACGTTATATATATATATATATATATATATATATATATACGTTCTTATATATACATATGTGTATGTATATATATATATATATATGTACATATACATATACACATATATATGTGTATATATATATATGTATATATTATTGTATATCATCCCCTATGCGTTGAATATGAAACTTCAGAAGACATGATGAATATGGTTTAACAGGCCGAGATGCTTGTAAAATTATTATAATACAGCAATAATCTTTTACATTAACCCTTCATTTCGACATCTATTATATTATACATCTACAGACAGAGAAGAATTTATGGCGATGGTTCGGCATTACTATAAATAGTCTTAAGGTTCTTAATGTCGATATCGATTCAAATTACGGCATCTACCATTTGAAGCGTCCCTTAGCAGCTCTGTATTTTATAGCTGTGTTTCTTAATTGGCCAAGTGCGAGTGACATGAAATAGGTTGAGGTTGATGTTCTATTTCCACTTCTATAAACAAGTGCGATACTGAATAACTCTTACTAACAATCAGAATGTGTTTTTATTAGATTTCATCGTTCGCTGTATATGACAAGTATATTATATTAACATCGGAAGGTTGAAGGTAACTCAATCTCAGCAGGGTTTATAATCAGAGTGTAAACGTTGGAAAAAATATCACAAGACATTTTATTCGACGTTGTAATGACTCTATCTTTTCTGGTCTCACCATATATACATGACTAATGGTGTTAGTCATATATATAGGACTTAAATGCCCGCTTAGTAAGCGCATGGTTTCGCGCACGATCAAAGCAGGCAAATATCTTCATAACTCCCAGAGTACCAAATAATTGTGAGGTAGAATTTTATAGACGAAAACTGTTTGGACGTCCTTTCGATAAACCTGTCATGTTTTGGATAGTAGATCTCTTGGGTTAACTGGTTTGATACCGCCATTCGTTCATTCTTTGCAATCATTTTGTTCAAGTCGATGTGAGTTCTGAATCAAATTTTTAAATAAAGAACTAAAAGTAAATGTAGATTTTATCGTCCAAATTGTTGAAAAACATGAATATATCAAAATTATAAAAGCTGTTCCTACACAACTAATTAAAAAACTTACAATAAAGATGAAAATATCGGACCAATGGAAACCAGGAAACAAAAAACTGGAATACGTTCCGTCACTTATTGTAGAAATGGTCTCCTTTTCTGAAATGTATGAAATGAAATATTGACATAATTTTAATTGAAACAATTATTAATTACACTTTAGATGTTAATAATTAATACCGAATGTACAACATTATGACGATATCATATAAATATAGTGATTCATTAATTATCGTATAAATACAAGGCTAACATAAATACAATGATTTGATGTCCGGCAAGATACACGTACACGTAACTGTATAATGAAGTTATGACATCTTCATATTATGTGTAAATCTTTTGCCTTTTATATGTAAATTATATATAGAGATTGTTTTAGTCATTAGACTGCGACCATGCCGGGGAAACCGCCTTGAATTTTTACAATGGATCAACTCCAGTACTTATTTTTCTAAAGATTTGTACTTATTCTATTCAATTTTTTTTTTGCCGAATATCTTGGTTACGGGGACACAAAAAACACCAACACCTGTTGTCAAACGATAGTGGAGGTACAAACACAGCCACAAAGACACACATGCATAGATATACATGCACATCTTTATCTATCTATCTATCTTTCTATCTATCTATCTATCTATCTATCTATCTATCTATCTATCTATCTATCTATCTATCTATCTATCTTTCTATATCTATCTATCTATCTATCTATCTATCTATCTATATTATATATATATATATATATATATATATATCTGTCTATCTATCAATCTATCTATCTATCTACCAACATGTAACTGTCTATGTATCTATCTATCTGTCTATCGATAGATAGATAGATAGATATACGACGGGGTTCTTTCAGTTTCCATCTACCAAATCCACTCACAAGGTTTTGGTAGGTCTGAGGTTTTAGTGGAAATGTCTGGCCCAAGGTGCCACACAGTGGGACCCAACCCATAACCATGTTGCTGGGAAGCAAATACCTTGCCACGTCACATGAATTTCTTTCTACCAATCATTTCAACCAGTCTCGTTTTCAAGCTTTCTTTACAATTGTTAACCCCCACTTTTTTTAAATAATGCATCACAGACGCTACACAGGACATATTTCCCTGACGTCCATGCCCCATATATGATGCATATTCCCGATATTTTTCAACCACCAGAGAGTAACTTGTGAATTATAGAATAAAAGTTTTATATTGGTGAGAATATATGAAACAAGAGCTAAAAGTCTGAAAAATATGCATAAATATTTAGGACAAAATTATAAAAATTGCTTTCAGCAGGCAAAGGGTTAAAATATAGGAATTAAATAAACATAGAATTAAATAAATGGATAAATATTTCATTAGTTAGCACTACTGATCACTAAGTAAAAATGACGTTTCAAATTCTTCTTCCTGCTTTTGGTTGAATGTAATTGCAATTAGCAGCATACTCTTTGGAGTGATTCATTTTTTAAACTCTCATATTTGGTAGTTTACACCGAAGGAAATAGGCTGTGTGGTAAGTAGCTTGCTTACGAATCACATGGCTCCGGGTTCAGTCCCACTGCGTGGCACCTTGGGCAAGTGCCTTCTACTATAGCCTAGGGCCGACCAAAGCAGTGTGAGTGGATTTGGTAGACGGAAATTGAAAGAAGCCAGTCATATATATATATATATATATATATATATGACCGGCGAATTCTTTTGCAATTATAGCAGTTATAAAGTAATCCAGAAACGCCAGATGTCATATAGATTACGCCATATGTACACAAGTATAAGATTGTTTTTGAAGCATTGAAATGTATTGTAGAATAAGTAGAATGATAATTTTTTTCAACACGCTACTACTGAACTGTCGGCAATTTGGCTTAAAGTGTAGAGCACTGCAACCGGAGTGAGTTGGAGAGGTGTGAGTTCGATTGTCATAGTTGCTGGCAAATATTTCTGCACTTAAAAGGATTTTAACCTTTATATATACTGTTAAGTATTAACGTGTTAAAAAAAAAAATTATCTTTCTAAATGTTCTACAATACATTTCAACGCTTCAAAAATAAACTTGTGTTTGTTTACATATGACGTAAGTAATGAAGTTTTGTTTCCACGCATCTCATTGAAGAACTTGAAATTAAGGAAAACTATTTCACAACGATAAAAACGAGGACCCAATAAGCAGTGTTGGATATTCCATTTGTCGTAGAAATGATTTCCTATTCTGGAATATTGGCATCTGCGTTAATTGAAGTAATTATTAATTGCATTAACAATGTCATATATATATGATTTATGAATTGTCACATTAATTTAATGATAGCACAAATATAATTATATGATGTCCATCAAGATATACATACACGTACACTCACCCTGGCATTTCAATAGTGTATGGCGTTCAGACACCTGAATTTCTGTTTACCAATTACGGTTTCAGACTGTTTTATGAACAGAGGACACTAGTGATAGATTGAAGAATTAAATATTAGTGTAACATCTATTCAAATGACTCACTGGTAATTCGAGTAGACAGTGTTCTTGTGGATGCCCATCTCTTCCCACAAAATAAATGTGCTATTGGTTGTCACAGAGGTTCTGAGACTTTGGCACGTTCTTCTCTTCGTAATCCTTCTGGGTGCTCATACATCCATCTTACGGGGCAAGATTCAATGCTCTCTTTTGTATTCGACAATTGGCATAAACCATGCCAAGTGAAACTTCGAAGCTTCTCAATAAGATTATACATGTGGTACGTGAGGGTGTTTGTGTGCGTGTGCACCGTGAATTTGTGTCTATACCAGCACCAACTTCCAACAAATGTCACATTAGTTTACGCACTCCAATTACAGGAACTTCAAAGAATTTTCCCTCTGACACACACAACTCTATTAAAGAGACTTTAAAGCACTCAACATATAATTTTCAAATAGCAAACACTCCATAAGGAGCAACATAACTACGACACAAGTAAATAGTCAAATCAATCCTACACAATCTAATGAATAATCATTACTAAACATATTAGAGCAATGATTCCTCATACATCACTTCCTTTCCTATAGATATATTTACTAAAGTCACTTAATAATCTCTGACTCTGCTTTCCACAGACTGCATACTCATAATCATCTCACCGCTCACACTTCAATGACGTAGGCAAGCGCACAACGAAACAAGTCCCTATAAATTAAAGAATTTAAAATGTTCGGAATTGAAGGTAACCGCTTTCACTAACATAAAACTTGCTGTAAATTGAGAGAAATAATGACTGCGGAGGTATCAAAATAATATATCCCACAAGTTAATATAAAATACAACCACAATTACACGCAAACACAAAAGTTGATACAATTAAAATGAAAAACAACGAAAATAATGCTCCAACACCACAGAAAACTGAAATAGTACTCACCATCCGGCAACTAAACATGGAAATGACAAACTATGAACAATGATTTGGAAAAGAAATGAAATGCACTTGCGTTGAAATTAAGCTGTAAGAAAAAGTGTCAATGAAATCCTATTTAGAGTAATTAGCGTCTCGAAAATCAAGAGTCACACTATGCGTCATGCCACAATAACAACTTTAGATAATAAACAAAGACGACACCAACCCTTACCAAAATTCCTCTAAAATTATCCACTAAGTCTTACCGCGTTATGACCAGAAATGAGAGCTACTGTCCATCCTCATACACCATGAGCTTGACTAATTGCATGTCAATACAAAATAATATACGGAAATGTAAAACTTAAATGTCTCATGATAAAATCGCAAACATGTTACATCTACATCTTTGTCCCGAAGAAATCACTGCACTCAACAACATCTCAAACTACAAGTACCAACAACCACCTATTCCAAGAATGCGATACCTCGGAGTAATTCATAACTTTTCTAGAGCTTCATGAACATTCAAGTAACGTCATGCAGAGAGTTCAACCACCTATTAAAAAGGATGATCCTTGTAATCGCTAATCCATACGCACATTCCACTCTAAGAATCACCACTCATATTAAGGCAACTACACTCAATCACAAAGCTGTTCGTATAATTAGCACAAAAACGTATGACAAATTCAACGACAAAAATCTCTTACGTGTTCATTTACGTGTTCTACGTACGTCACCACTTTGTATGTATGTCAAAAATACTCGACAACATCTGAAGAATAAAACCCTTGAGGGGAACTATTTGGCGCGTTGTCTTAATAATGTTGTAGGCGAATCCAACAATTCGAGTACCTATGATATCGCGAATGGAATATCACCCTATACTTATAACTCTATATTTATACGATCTCCTCACACCCCGATAAATTATACAGAAGGCAATATACGCAGATGATACTGCACACGTTTCCATCCAACTTGTCTCAAGATAATGCTGTGGAATTGCTCGAAGCCTAAATAATTCACGTAGGAACATTGCTCTAGAATAATATTCTGGAATTAGTCTCTACAAAATCCCCAGTTGCCATTTTAACTAGGCTGGATTATGAAATACCGCCGACATCACTCTCAAAACTATAAACGTAAAGCGGAGAAATGACAAAATTTATAGTTGTTAAATACAACTCTACAATATTCATAACGCATAACGACATCCTTAGAACAATCTCATTTGTATTCCATTAACAGAAATGTGCGTATCTTTGTGCGTTTCTACCCAGCAGGACAACAAAAAATTAATGGGATCGAATTGCTCAACTAAACCGTAAAAAGAGGTTTACCAGCATAGCCATAGCCCAATGAGTGAAACATGTAAAAGGAAGATTACACATGCATACATGCATACATAACACACACACACACACATATATATATATATATATATATATATATATATATATATATATATGTGTGTGTGTGTGTGTGTGTGTGTGTGTGTATTTGTGTATGTGGGGGCGCAATGGCTCAGTGGGTAAGGCAGCAGACTTGCGGTCGTAGGATCGCGGTTTCGATTCCCAGAACGGGCGTTGTGAGTGTTTATTGAGCGAAAACACCTAAAAGCTCCATGAGGCTCCGGCAGGGGTTGGTGGCGATCCCTGCTGTACTCTTTCGCTACAACTTTCTCTCACTCTTTCTTCTGTTGCCCTCTTCGCTTAGCCAGCGGTGTGGCGTCATTTGAAGGCTAAAACAATGCAAAGCGCATTGTGACCAGCGATATATAACAACATCTGATAGCCTGGTTGGTCACGGTGATCACGGTTATATATATATATATATATATATATATATATATAATCATTTTTCACACGCGCAAACACACATTCACACACACACACACACACACCTACGCGCGCACACGGACACGGAGAATGGGTGGCCGAGAAGAAGCAATTGAAAGACTATATAACAAGCAACATTAATTACCTTGCTAGTCTGTTTGCGACTTCTACTTAATCTAAGTAATTTCACAGATAATATCAATTATAATACAATATACGGGTAATGTAGTTAAAATATGTCTGGATACAGACATATAATATATAGAATAATGAATATCTTCTACGTACTTTGCCAGAATATTCAGTACGAGCTTGTAGGCGTACGAGTCTTTGAACGTATGTGCTTCTGTGTGTGTGTGTGTGTGTTTGAGAGAGAGAGAGAGAGACTGTATTTGTGACCTGTGTGTGTGTGTGTGTGCATGCGTGTTTGCGTTTGTGGCATGTGTGTGTACGTACGTGTATTTGAGTGTGCGTGTGACCTGTGTTTATGTATGTATATGGTGCATTTGTGTGTGTTTATGTGTGATGCTTGTGTGTATGTCTGTGTGGTGCCTGTGTTGCGTATGGTGTGTGTGTGTATGTTTTTGCATTACTATGTGTGTGTATGTGTGTGTGTAGGTTACCAAGTATGCTTGTGCGAGACCTTTTAGTGTTTGTACATATGTAGTGAGTGCATCAATGATTTTGTGCTTCTTCATATGCCTGTATTTGAATATAAGAATGTATGTCTCTCTCTCTTCCTCTGTCTGTCTCTGTCTGTTTCCTTCTCTCTCTCTCTCTCACTCTCTGTCTATCTATCTATGAAAATGAAAACCCAGACACATTATGTGATTAAATAGCCCAGTGCTCAACCAGTTTTTTTTCTGGTTCCATCCTCCCCCACAGCACAACAATATTTACCTCATACTGCTACATTGGATGCAATCAAGAATATATGTGTTTGTAACAGACGCAGTGTACCAGGTGCAGAAGAAATATCCTCCTCTGGGTCTCACATTAAATTTGTAGATACTTGGTATTTGTTTTTGTTTGAAGCATTTTCTGGCACTGAAGAGAAATGCCAATGTTTGTGACGCCAACTTTGTTCAGTGAAAGATGTGGCTATTCGTCAGAAGAAATTCTCAACAATGGAGATGCCTTTGTGTAATTTTCACGCTTACAATGTGGTTGGGGTAAGATAATGTTATCTTGATATGTGATAGTGGCTTCAAATTGTTATAAAAAGACAAAATTGTTATGATCACATAAACGATGTTCTCGATATCTCATGAAGGCAGTGCAGTTGTGGTTGTTTTATGTTCACTGAAATATAACGTGAATGGGCATATTGCATCACAACATGAAGATCTCCAGTCTCTCTTGTTAATCAGGTACTTAGTAACCGTCTCCTGCTCCTAAAAGGCATAGTATTTTAGGTGAGATTTAATGTATCTATTGCGTGATGAAGCAATTCAATATCATTGAATTAAATTTCAAATTATTCAATATAATAATAAATTTAGCACTTTATTATATCCTCCCAGTCGCCTACAGAAAAGAAATTGTGTAATTTGTAATTAGTACATTGAAACACTACGAATCTTCTCATCGTACAATCATATTAAGAAACTAAACGACCTAGATTTCAAAACATATTATCCATCGAAATGACTAAAGTAATTTGTATCGATTCATAACTAGAAAAAGAAGGAAAACAAACGACTTATTATACAGTTGTCCATATTTCTGTCAATTATATTGGTATTTGCTTGCTTTCGTTATATGTGGTCGTGCATGGTGTTCTTTTAGCATGATGAGTATTGCTCCACCAATCTCTCTTAAAAGAAATCGTTCCAGCTACCTTTGGCGTGCATGGTATGCCCAGTGTAGCTGTTCAACAATCCCTTGCTTAATCGCATGGTATTTCAATCTTCTTGTTGGATGCACACTTATTTCTTCTTTTATTGCTAAATAAAGGTTTGCTCAAGTGTCCTGCATATGCTGTCTGAACATATGCCACAGCCTCCATCTCTCCATTTCACATAGAGATTATCTGTGTCACTGTTGAAGTGAGAATTACCGTCAGCAGTTAGCCTTACGGCGACGAGGCAATATATCGTACACGGTGTTTCGACTGGCATGGGCGCATCAAAAAGGAAGCACGTCCCAGGAAGAAGATGAGCCAGCTGGAAGACTTTCCACGAGCCTCATGTGATATCGTACATCGGAAATTCGTGCCCCAGGACCAGACCATCAATAGAGAGTTCTACCTCGACGTTTTGAAGCGTTTGAGGGAGGGAATTAGGCGAATGCTACTGGATCTGTGGAGAGCGAAGAATTGCATTATTCACGACGTCAGTGCACTCTGTCACCAAGCTCTTCTCACTCGGGAGTTTCTCGCTATAAGCAACATAGCATCCTTTCAGCACCTCCCCTATTCGTCAGATTTAGCAATTGCGAGCTTCCATATCTTCCCCATGATAAAAAAGCAACACCATTGTCAAGAGCCACAGAGAATCGGTGACTCGACGCGCTTACGGAAAACAAATTTCCAGGCCGGATTGCAAAAGTGGCAGGAAAGCTGTCATCAGTTTATTGCTGCATAAGGTGACTATTTCGAAGGAAATGATGTTAAAACTTAGGTAAATAAGTTACTTTTTATTAAACACTAGCAGTATCGCCCGGCGTTGCTCGGGTTTGTAAGGGAAATAACTATATAAGTATTTTTAGAGAGTTATAGCCAAAAAATAGCAACAAAATGCATTAAAAATGGGGAAAAAAAAATGATGGTAATTTTTTTAAAAAATCGTTGACTCATCGTAGACATTTTAAGAGAGTTACTTCCCTTATATAATAGCGAAAAAATGCATTAAAATGGAAAAAAATGATGGTAATTTTTTTTAAAATCTTAGACTCATCGTAGACGCGCGCTAATACCCAGAAGGGCTCGATATGAATCACGACTATAAGATACCTGGTTTTGGTTAAACTGCACCGCAAAATGTGGGAGTAGTTAGGAATCTAAATCGTAGGAGACAGACACACAACTTCACTTTTATATATAAAGATTACTAGTCCTGGGAAATTATTGATACCACACACACACACACACACATATATATATATATATACATACATATATATATTTTTATATATATTTATAAATATATATATACAGATAGATAGATATAGCTTGCATGTTTGTATGTATGCATGTAGGTATATATATATATATACATATAAAATGCTATAGATGTGTGTGCGTATGTGTATGTATGTTTTATGTAGGTAGGTATGTATATACTTATGAAAAGATATATGTATATGTATGTATGTATATATATATATATATATATATATATATATATATATATATATATATAAGGTTGGCCCTTTGAAATAAAGTACTACTCATTTTTGCCAGTTGAGTGGCATGGAGCAACGTAAAATAAAGTGTCTTGCTCAAGGACAAAACGCGTCACCGGGAATCGAACTCACGACCTTACAATCGTGAGTCGAATGCCCTAACCATTAAGCCATGCGCTATATACACATGCAAAACATACCGTTGCTCAGGTTGTCCGTATTCGGGTGTGGACAACGTAGTGCACATAGCACAAGAACAGAAATTAGAGACAAATACGAGAATAACTTGGTACTCCTTTGTTCTCAGTGTTATATATGTTTCAGTGTTCGGCAACATATGACGTCAAACTGCAGATGCAAGCAGTAAGTTCAGCTTATAGACCAACATGCAGGGCAACACATCAAGAAACAATCGATAAAGAAATATGCTTGTGCATTCACAAATCAATACAAAATAAAGAAAACTATCTCTTCAGATTACCAGAATGTCATGGTTACACCAACGATTCAACACAAGTTTCATTGTTCTGCACACATATGCATATACATACATACATACATACATACATACATACATACATACATACATACATACATACATACATATATATATAGAGAGAGAGAGAGAAAGAGAGAGAGAGAGAAAGAGAGAGAAAGAGAGAGAGAGAAAGAGAGTGAGAGAAAGAGAGAGAAAGAAAGAGAGAGAGAGATAGAGATACAAATATAGATACGTACGTATGTATGTATATGTGTTATAATATAAGTTGGCATATATATATATATATATATATATTATATATATATATATATATATATATATATATGCACCTTTAAAAGGTTTGTATGTTGATTCGTCCTTTAATTGGACAAGTTTCCTACAGATATCTAACGTTGGTACTTCATACTTTACTTTGAATTTTCTGATGTAAATTGGCGTAGAAATGAAAGGTTATATCACTATATTAACTATATAATTTAAGTTATAGAACAAAGTTCGACAAATTCATCATATTTAAGAAAACAATGCTTGAATTTGTCGAACTTGTTCTGTAAGATAAATTGCATACTCAATATATGTATTTGTGTCTATATATATATATTTATGTATATGCATATATGCACATATGTACATGTATACGAATATATACATATGTGTATATATATATATATATATATATATATATATATATATGTAAAAGTAAAAATATATACAAACTGGGACAAGAACGTGAAACAATTAGAAGACGACACAAAAAACACGGACGGGACATTCGAAGCCTTCAATCTTCAGTCAAGAACCGGATCATCTTCGCAATTTCGGCTGATTAATCTTGAGATTGCTCCGACCTGGGCAACCCCAAAGGAAAATCTAAGCCAAGCGCATTAGATTCCTTGGAAGAAAGCCTCGAATGTATAAAAAAAAAGGACGGAAAACGGACGATGTTACACGAATAAGAATACAAAAATACGTAAAAACAATAATGATAATAACAACAACAAAACCAGGACGTGAAGGACAAGCGTTTTTTCGACAGGACGAGTAAAGTTTTGAGCTGGCGTTAGAAGAGTACCTTAAAGCCACAGAGAGACAAACAAATGTGTCTTGCCACAATGACTGCTGGACGCGAAAGGACAGCAGACGTTGGTCACGTGAGGAAAAGAAAGAGGAAAAAGAGGGACAGATGAAGAGAGGAAGAAGGGGAACAAGGAACGAGAGACAGAGAAATGTAGGAGAGGGGGGACAGATGAAGAGAGAAAGAAAGATGTGGAACAAGGAACAAGGGAGGAGGAGAAGAGAGAGAGAGAAAGAGACAGATCAAGTGGAGTGCATAGTGTGAAGGCAGAGAAATGTAGGAGAGGGGGGAGAGAGACAGTGTTGTAGAGTCGTACTATGTGTTAGAGAATATATACTTACGTATAGGATCAAAAAGGGGTACGTAGCCGCTTATGTACATATGTAAAAGTAAAAAAAATATACAAACTGGGACAAGAACGTGAAACAATTAGAAGACGACACAAAAAACACGAAGCCTTCAATCTTCAGTCAAGAACCGAATCATGCATATATACAAATATATACACAAATACACATGTGGAGGTGCAATGGCCCAGTGGTTAGGGCAGCGGACTAGCAGTCGTAGGATCGCGGTTTCGATTCCCAGACCGGGTGTTGTGTGTGGGGTGGTGATCCCTGCTGTACTCTTTCACCACTATTTCTCTCTTTCTTCTGTTGGTCTGCTCGCTTAGCCAGCGAGGTGGCGTCGTTCGAAGGCTAAAACAATGCATTGTGACCAGCGATGACACGTAATCCAGCACTCACAATGCAAACTCAAACATTTGTGTGTAGTGATTATGAGAGCACATCTCTGTGAGTTTACAATGAGTAGTTGCAATATAGTGTTAATATATTCCCTTGTGAGAGCCTCGGATCGCCCATTTTATGTTTACCACAGCAGTCACGTATAAAACGTGTGAGATATCTGTTTTATCTGCTCTGCCCGTCCTATTTGTGACGCAAAGAGGATAATTATAAGGTACACTCATTTTAGAATAATATTCCCGGAGGTAACTGGCTGTTAGAAGACTATAAACCTGTTATGCACCTTCTATGTTAAGCGCATTCAATTAGATAGCTTCCTGCTTACCTCCCTTTCTCTTTCTCACTATATACATATAGATATACACATAGACATATATATTTTTCTCTCTCCCTGTCTTTCTATTAATATATATGTGAGTGTATGTGTGTGTGTGTGTGTTTGTGTGTGTTTGTGTGTGTGTGTATGAACGTGCCTGTGTGTTTCTTTCATTGTATGTATAAAAGTTTATATGTACAAACAAAAATATTTTGAACGCAATAATTTTTTTCAGATTTTCATGAACGGCGCGTGAAAGATCGCAAACGTACTTCCATCTTGTATGTATATGTGGTTAAACAAATATGTGTGCCTGTGAGTCTCTCAGTGTGTAAGTGTATACCTGCGTTTATGTGAGTGCTTGTATGTGTGTTTGTGGTGTGTATAAAATATTAATGTATAGCTAGTTTACATTGCGTTTTCTGTATCTTTTATACATCTGTTTATCAGAAATAATTGCTTTCCTGGGAATAATGAGATTTCGATAAATTATTCTAGGTAGGTAATAACTAATTTAATAACTTTGTATCTTTGACATTTGGAAACAGAAATCCAATCTGCTAATCGCTTAACTCTGTATGAGAGAAATTCGAAAATTGCGTACCTTAGCACTATTAAGTCTACTATGTTTTCTTTCCTTCGTCTTACCTCTACTTTCTTATCTGTTTTTACGCACAGTTACAGTAACACACACACATATGCATAAACAGTCATATACATATATGTCTGTTTATACATATGTGTATATTTATATATATATATATATATATATATATATATATATATACAAATTGAGATAGGGGTTGTAAATGCAACCCTCCATGGGATAACATATATCCAATATACTGCTAGTGAAGTACCCAACAAAGTTAATACATAAATGTTAAGGATTGCGATGCAATCAATTCATTTACTGTATTATATGGGCAAAGGTAAAATGGAGAAATACATCTAAAGGTAAAATAAGAAAATGGAGAAATACATCTAAATCAAATATCAATTACCAGATAATTCTCAATCACGTACTTTATTAAACCACCACATAAGAGACTGTAGGGTTAAACATAAAAAAAACAGAACAAATCAGTGTACATAAAGGAATGTACGTAAAAAAGTGTACATAAAAGAGTAATGTTGTATAATAAGTAGAATATATATAAAAAAGAGAATATAAATATAAGTAAATATAAATATAAGTATAGATTACATCTTACAGCTGTTTCGGCCATGTAGATAAGTATGTCTCATTTTACCAATATTAGCCTTTTATGGTAGGTCAATATATAGATATAAATGAGACATTTACAAAAATATCATAAGGCCTCTTCGGAGATATACATATACATATGAGTGCATATACACACACTCCTATAAATATAAAATATACATATACATAATGATGTAAATAAATAATATAAATTAGTAAACATATATATGTTCCATATTCAACGTTTCAGTTTTTCAACTTAATATTGTGATAATAAACATACACATATTAGTACCTAGATGCAAATATACATAGTCAATAGTACATTATTTTACTTCCTACTAATTTCCAAAGTGTCATTAAAGTTAGCATCATTATCGTTGTCAATACCATTAATGTTACCATTATTATCATTCATAATATTATTAATAACGTTTACATTAGGAACCAAAGTGGCACATATGTATGTCCGGGTTCCAGTTCGTAATTTTCCTTATGACATAAATACACTATTGGATTTGAATTTAAATTATCATTATCTTCGTCATGGTTGGTTCGCCGAGAGCCGCCCGACCTCCACCACACCGCACAAGAAAAACATACACATCCACACCCAACCATAAACCCACACGTCCACATAAAAACCCACACACACATGCACACATACATGAATACACCTCGACACATCCCCACACATTCACTAGATTGCAGAGTGCATGTCTGTCATCGCATGGCTTATAGACAAAACAGTACAGGCAGCAGTGTCTATACCCTAACACACACACTCACACGTACATCCGCATATACTCATAAATATTAATACACTCTCATATAATGTATCAGGGAACATTCGCACACACATATATACATAGTTAAATATATATCTGCGCACTCATACGTACAAATAAAACCTATACTTATATCCACCCATGAATAAATATTTGCATATACATATATACATATCCAAATACGCACCTGCGTACTCACATGTATAAGAAAAACATACATTCGTACATCCACCCACGAACATACCTATACGTACAAAGACATACATAGGTACACATACACATTTTCACACACCTCGACACCTCAACCCACATCCACTAAATCATAAATTAGACTCGATTCTGCCAATCCAAAGACGTATATATACATACACAAAAAGTAAACAGAAGTTACTATTAATTTAGGTATAAGTTCATTAATTATAAATTAAATTAAATTAATTATAAGTTAGTAAGTGCCAAATAAACAAAAATAAATCATTAAATAAATAAATATATATATATATATATATATATATATATATATATCCATGTACAGATAAATACATAAATAAAATGGAATACAAATTAAGAAGAACACAAAGATAAACCTAATATAGTAAATATAAGTGGATACGCCGAAATGCACCCACATGCACATACATAGGCATGCACGCCCCTGCACGGACACGTGAATTCATGGCTGGGCCCACACGCACACGCACGATCACCGAAATGCACACCAGAACACGCGTACAAGTACACGCGAATGTCCGCAAACGCAGCGCGCGAGAGTGCACACGTTGATGCACATGCGCAGACGCGCTCGCGCATGCGTGCGCGGGCGCACAAACTCCGGTGCAGCGCCACCTGAGCCCACGCTTGTGTAGCAGAAATACAACCCCCAACAACCAACCGTAAAAAAACCTTATATGCTCATCGAGATAAACAACTTATACTAATTATAGACTCTCACATATTACATATTGATATAGAAAAAACTCAAACTAGTGCCCTAAGGTATGATGCGCTTATGCACCCTACACAGATAAAAGACTCCGTGGGGTTCCGAATATCATGCATATATCAGAATAACTATATATTTTTGTATATTTTTCAGTCGGGACAGAAACAATCAATATAGAACACATACATGGAGACACAAAGTTATAAATTATAAATTGTAAGGACCAATAGTACAGTCCTATATAGAGGAATGCTAAAAAATTACTGGTAGAAGAATTAGATGTTATTTAAATCTAGAGAAAGTGTACGCCAATTTGTGAAGGCAAAAGAAAATTCCGCTCATTAATGCTGTTAATAATGGGTTGGCCGGCTTTGATGATGAAGAAAATTTCATTGATACATAAAGAGCATTTTTTATTTCTACTATTATATACAGGTGCAGATGTTAGTATTTCCCAATCTAATTTAAAATCTATGTTTTTACTCTTGAGTTCCCAGATATACGTACTTAACCCCGTAGAGTTCATCATATTTTTATTTTTAAAAGGATATCTATGATAGTTTAGCCGTTGTTTTATACTATTTTTAGTCGCACCAATGTACACTCTGCTATTGTATTGTGTATTTACAGTGCATTGGTATTTCACCTCTCTCCTCAGGCATTTATTACCAAACACACATTGATTCTTGCTTCTGAAATTGCAGCCATTAACAGATTGAGGAGATTTAACCCTGGCCGAAATCCCCGTAGCCCTATTCCTGTTGATATTATTACACTTATTTTCACTACTACCCATGTTTATCTTTCTATCATTATAGAAGCAATCTAATTTCTTGTTGTTGAATGAGGAGATGATGGTGGCTAGATTATTCGTGATACTATATCCTATTCTAATAGATCTATTGTTAATTATTTGGCTAAATTTATTCTTACCTTTAGTAAATAGTCTATATATTACTTTATGTATTGTTCTGACTATATCCGTTTTGATCTGCATTGCATATGGTATTATTAGCCATAGTGTATCGTCATCACTATGTGGGTTACTCCTCAAATTGTTATTTTTAGGAAAAACCCTATTATTCTTCCAACCCATATGTTTTCTACCCTTAGTATTGTCAATATAATGCCTAGAATTCCCCTTTAGATTGGTTTTATTAGTGACTTTATTGTTATTCTTATTCTTCTTATTATTATTGCTTAGATGAACTCCACTATTGCCATATATATTATTATCAATGTTACTATGCCTATTGTTGATATTCCTACTATCATTATTGTGCGCTAAGTTATTTAGACCAATGTTGACAAGTCTAAGATTATTAAAACCAGTATTATTGTCATATTTATTTTATATAGTATATTTTTCTTTGTCCTACAATTATTATTGTCTCTTCGGAATTTATTCGTGTTATTCGTGTTGTTCTTAATAGTTCCACCTGTGTTCGAAGGATTATTATTGGGTATATACCAAATTTTATTTTTGTAGCCTGCCTTCAGCAATGCCGTGTTGTATTTTTCACAATGCCTATTGAAAACGTCCTCATTTGAGGATAGATAAGAGATTCTCTGACAAATGCTTCGTACCAGTGACTTTTTAACTTGAGGGGGATGATTGCTAGAGTGGTTTATATATACTAAGTTAGAATTAGGTTTAATATACGGTTCATACATTCCATTAGTAAGGTTGCAATTGACATCTAAATAATTCGCAGAGTAATTTTTATTTTCTATAACTATGGATAAGCCAAAACTTTAAAAATATTTATGTAGTCGTTTTTTCAGTAATTCTAGCCTCCTATTAGATGTGTTTCTGACTAGAAATAAAGCGTCGTCCCTATATAGTCCGCCCTTTAATTCAGGGAATTCCCTATTAAGGTTATCGAGTAGATACATCCCCACTAGATCCGTCACTTCCGCTGAATCCGGCGAGCCCATGGTGATGTCAAATAAATTGGGTGTGTCTTATACTTATATTTATATTGATATTTATGTTTACTTATATTTATATTTACTTATATTTATATTCTCTTTTTTATACAACATTCTACTTATTATACAACATTACTCTTTTATGTACACTTTTTATGCACATTCCTTTATGTACACTGATTTGTTCTGCTTATTTATGTTTAACCCTACAGTCTCTTATGTGGTGGTTTAATAAAGTATGTGATTGAGTATTATCTGGTAATTGATATTTGATTTAGATGTATTTCTCCATTTTCCTATCTTGTATATATATATATATATATATATATATATAACGCGAATACATATATACATCTATGGAATCGTATACATAACACTTATACACACATATTTATTGTAACGTATGCATATAAATTGATACTCAAGTACACGTACATACAGATTTAGAAATAGAGACACGTATTAAAAGAAAGCAATTCAATTGACTCTAGTAAGTCATCTGTATATTATCGTAACCATCCTGGAAGGATGATGTACAGGTTTATCATCGATGTTACGTAATTAATCTGAGGTAACTTTTTAATAAAATTCCCTATATTTATATAGAATAGAAAGAAAGTACTCTTGACCTTTTTAGGCAATGCTAGTCAGGTGATTTCAAACCAAATACCTATTGAAATTCATATATTTCTAAGTTAATGCCACCACGTAAAACGTTGGTGTTTTCGTTTGCTAACGGCATCTGATGAAGTTAGAAGTGAAGACACTGTATCAACAGTTATGATACATATTTCGAGAATCGTTTTGTCACTGCTTATTTGGCGTTAGAGATTCATCGCTGAAATATTTTACATTTAGATTTCAATTTAGATGTTTAATGCTCCTCTTCTTCTCTCCCATATCATTCTCTAATCCTTCTCTGTATTTCTGCTTCGGTACCTTTGAATATTTCTCTGAGCGTATGAAGAGAAGGAAAGTATTTGTCCATTCTGTTCAATTAATACATTATAATTTCTTCCTTTCTCTTTCATTCTGTCTCCCACTGTTTCAAATTCTATATGTATAGTTTCACGCGCGGGCACGTTTGTGAGAATGTTTGTGTGTGAGCGTATGCATATATTTCTTTGCCTCGGTTCGCAAAAGTGTGGTCGCCAAAACAAGCAGAATCTCCAGTCAGCCGGACCAAATCATAAGCGTCTAAACAACTGCGCCCAACTGACACATTCCAGGGACAAGTCTTACTATGATGGAATGCTGGTAGATGTATTGACTTGGCATCAATTCAACTAGAGACTCTTTGGAGGTAATATAGAACAGTCTCTGTGGAGTAGTAGCTTTTCAGTCTGACATGTGGAGACTTGTTCTAGTTTGCGATGCAATAGTGATTTATATAGAAGTATATTGTCCAAACTAGAGATGGCAGGATATTTTCGGCCTCATAAAAGAAGAATCGTACTGCCTTTATGAGGTGCATCTAAGAACTGTATTTATCGTGTGACTTTACGTATTGTCGGATACAGAAACACATGTAACAGATGAAATAAAGTAATACGAAATTTATGCTCAAATTCTATTTTCTTATTATTGAAGTTCGCTTTATATTAGGTTACACTCTTCCTCAAACCATACAGGGGCCCTAGTCTTTAAACAGCGGTGTAAGTTGTAGTGTGAATGTGGGCGACATTAAGAACCCCCACCTGAACGGTAAAATAGTCGTTATATGTATACATACATATCTGTGTATGTGTATATGCACATATATATATATATATATATATATATATATATATATATATATATATATGTGTGTGTGTGTGTGTGTTGGTATAGATCTGTAAATATATAAATGTTTATATACATGAGTATATCTATATATACATATGTGTATATATGTATACATATGTATATATACACACATATATATATATTGTGTGTGTGTGCGTGTATGTGTGTGTTTACGTGTCTTTGTGTCTGTTTATTAGTCTCCGTCTGCCTAAGCGAGTGTGCATGTTTGTATGTATGTATGTATGTATGTGTGTGTGAATATATATATTAATATATATATGTGTGTGTGTGTGTATGTGTATGTGAATTGGAATTTAGTATGAACTTAAGAGAATGACATCTATCGGCTAAACAAAACCTGCTTCACTTTCATATATTAATATGTGGCATGGATTGGCCTACGATGTTCCACTTCAATTGTATGTGATGAAGTGTCGGGGTCCAAATCACCGATCTCGCTATCTTCATTGCCTTTTCCTTATCCTCATGTCGGAAAGAATATTGGTGGTTTGTGCATCTAAAACTACTATCGCAATGCAAATTTTTAGGGTGTGTCTCTATTTTGTAAGAGTACTATGTCTGCAGCTTCATGAATCATGCATATCAAGTTGAGTGGGAACGTATTCTGGGTCTCAAGTGTTAGAATTTGTAGTGGTTGCTTGGTATGACCTGCGAATGATGTTATTTTTGTATTGGAAGAACATTTGTATGAATCCTTCAATCAACATATATTTAGAATTTCTCTGCATCTTTGATTAACTGAAAAATCCTTACCCATTAAAACCAAGAATTTTTTAACTCTTAACATTCACACAGAGAGTAGTGGTGATTTACATTATCTGCCAGGGTCTAATTTAAAGGGTAATATTTTTATCAGAGTTGTAAGATATCTTTCCCTTGAAGCCACTGTCAGCCAGGGCATTATTATATTAGAGCATTTCTGTACCAAAAATTTGTTTAGACTGACCCTGTCTCTAAGGTTTTTGAACTCTATATGAGGGTTACTGGATATTATATATATATATATATATATATATATATATATATATATATATATATATATATCCAAACCTTCTAATATATATATATATATATATATATATATATATATATATATATATATAGGTCTCAGAAAGCATCTAGAAATAGAGAGATGAGTGGTTACTCTAATTTTTAAGCCTATTTGACTAAATTTGTATAAAATGTACCACTGAATGTTCATCGCAACCGTGAGGAATGTTTAAGCCATCGTCAAGATAGCGAGCAATATCTTGAGATGGAACATAAATCTCATGTATCTAACATATAAACAGCTGCTCGGTCACAAATACGATGCCATTGACACAACAGACAATTTGTTTCAGATATTTTACCTATGATGACCACTTACAGAAGATAAGAGATTTTACGCAAATGCATGAAAACGTCTATATGGTCAGTATTGATATCATATGCTCTATCCAGTTAGGATAACGATGCTAATTTACAATTTGAAATTGTATAAATTAACTCTACGGTTATATTTTATATTCCTATACTAGTCTACTATAATGCAGTTATTTGCGCATTGTAACAATTTAGTACTTTTCTTATTTCTGTTATTAATCTTTCTTAATAACTAGGGTGGCGTGGTGGCAGAATGGTTAGCAAGCCAGACAAAATGACCATTTGAACTCAGAACGTTTTCACGTTCTGAGTTCAAATTTCGTCAAGGTCGACATTATTGACACATACAATACACACACACACACACACATATATACATATATATATATATATATATATACTCAAGAACACACACACACATGTATATGTATACTCACATACGCCTATATAAACATCGATATTAGAGTCGATCTTCCTTGAAGATTATTCAACGATTCCGTATATACATTGATCCGTACACACAAACACACATACACTTTCACATCGAGAAAACTTAGTTTTTCTCCGATTCAAATTATGTTATATAATTTCACTATCCATACGGCTCGAATATATAATATTCGAATTACATGTAAATTGTGTATCGCTAACCTTCTTGTTTGTGATTAAATTATATACACTTCTTGTTATGAACGAACAGAGTTATAAAATGCATAAGCTTATCATTTGAAATAACGAAACAATAAATACGTTTTACAAACGCACCAAATAAATTTACATTAAACTACAATGATTTTAGATTATTTATTAGAAATTTCAAATAATTTGATAACACGAAAGTCAGAAATAATTTGAGACTGTTTGTGACCAAACGAGAACCGTGGTTGACCACGTTGCAAGCAGGCTGACGTTTCCCTACGATACGGTGTGACGTGAAATTACAAATGATATTGGCTTCAAATTTTGGCACAAGGCCAGCAGATTCGGGAGAGGGCGTTAGTCGATTAAATCGGTCCCTGTTTCCAACTGGTAATTCTTTTATCGACCACGAAAGGATGAAAGGCAAAGTTAACCACGGCAGAATTTGAACTCAGATCCAAAAGACGGATGAAATCTCACTAAGCATTTTGCCCAGCGTGTTTAGTGATTTTAGCAGGTCGTCGTGTTAAACTGGGAGAAGCTTACAGCATTTAAGTTTCCCACGCACTCACCCATCTAAGTATTCATTAGGATCGATGAGATCCGGTGCATTGAACGTGACAGCTGTAAGCAAAATTACATAAAGATATTATTTTAGATATTGAAGCGGCGAGATAGTAGAACTGTTAAAATGTCGGAAGAAAAAGTATTTGCGGAAATTTTTTCTAACTCATAAAATATTGTGTTCAAATTACGTAGGGGTTGACTTTACATTTCATCATTTTGAGATTGATAAAATAAGTACCATTTGAATATTTGGATAAATATAATCGACTCACACGCATCCCTTAGATTTCGTGTTTAAAACCAAAGTTATTTTTGATATATCTACACGTGGGGTGGATTATTCGGGCATTTAGTATAACCGCGTCCCGCAAAAATTCACGTTTTCTCTCTGAATCAAGTTTTGAGAATATTTGCGTTTAAGAATGGATTTTTGATTCGGATACAGAGGATCATTGTTGATGGTTAGCTAAAATTCATTTTACAGAAGAAGTCGTTATAGCCTTGACGGTACAAAACTATTTTAAAGGAATATCATAGCTCTTACAAATATGCTGTCATCATCACCATCAACCCCGAACATTACTATCTCAATTCCTAGGACTCATCAAGAGAGCTGGTTTCCCAGTCTGCATGGCGTATAAGTGACCGAGATCACAATGCTCGAACTGAGTGTTAGACAACCGACAACTGATGAAGGGTCCTTTCTCTGTATTTACTTGTCCTATTTTCCATTTTTCTCGTTGTTTACGTATTTCATATGTAGACACAATTAAAAACAACGGTAAAAGAAAAAAAGCTTTCTATGCCAATATGCTGAAAATAGACTTTAAAATGTCATTCACCACATTACATTATACATTCACTATGAATACACGTCGTGCTGAAATAGAGGAAGGCAAGCTAACAGAACTTATTTTTTAAAATTCGTTATCACTATATTGAATCAATTTCTGGATTCATCCCACGGATTTTTCCCTCTTTAGTAGAATATACGATAAGAAATAAATGAAATACTTACAAGCACCCATGGAAAAAAGCAGAAGCAAGAGTCATGTATACACATAAGTACCCCAGTTATATCTAAATGTAAAATCCTTTAGCAAGCCTCAGCACACGTGTGACCGGTCATAAAACACAACGTTCAGTGGGTACCAGTCCTGAAGTGAATGGTAATCAATTTACTTCTAATATAGGATAATTTTTTTGCCCCCCTCCCCCCACCCAAAAAAAATTCCATCAAAGTAGCCAGCATATTAAAATACCTTTAAAGGTGAAAATTATATACAAGAGCAAAATGAAACAGATTTCTATGCCAATATGCTGAGAATATATATATCAGAAGTAAATACATACATATATATGTATATATATATATATATATATATATATATATATATATATATATATATATATATATATATATATATATATATATATATTTATTATATAGAAGGAGCTTCTACAGGACTAGAACTGTTTCATTCAAGAGAAATCTTCAGGAAGCTTCCTGAAGATTTCTCTTGAATGAAACAGTTCTAGTCCTGTAGAAGCTCCTTCTATATAATAAATTAATTTTACTCTGCTATGTATTGAGTACCTTATTTACTGTGGTTAACCCCGAATCAACCCGGGACCTACATATATATATATATATATATATATATATATATATATATACATATACCCATATGTATGTATATATATATATATATATATAATATATATGTGTGTATATGTATGTATATATATATATATATATACATATATATATATAAGCCAAGCGAAATCTTTCGTCACACATCTTTGACCTCCTTATCGACACTTTACCTCTTCGTGTGTGCTCGTGCTCTGATTATTCTATTATGTTCTTCTATGATGTATATGCGTCTATTTTTGTTTATGTGTGTCTACATGTGTGTGTCATTGTTCTTAGTAGCACTATGACCCCACCCACTGAGCCACGTCCCCTACCCCGTTGCCGCCGCTGTTGCCCTTGAGCCCGATTTTATGTACAGTTCCTGTAACCCACTGTGTTTGTGTATTTATCTACACACGAACACAGTGAATTACAAGAACGGTGCATAATGTCGGGTTCAAGGACAACAGCAGCGTAGGGGACGGGGCTGAGGGGAGGGTAATAGTGCTACTAAGAACAACGACACACACACCAAACTCAGATGTATGCGCATATATGCACATCATAGAACAGAATGGAATAAGCAGAGCATGAAGACGGAAAGCGTCGCTGAGGTCGCAGATGCGTGACGAAAGACTTCCGGACAATGGACGTGAGTTACAATAAGAAAAGTAATAAACGAGTGAAGAAGTAATATATTGTGCGTGTGTTAATTTGGCAAAAAAAAAATGACCGTCCTGAAATACAACAATACCTGTTTCAACACACGACTTCACATCAGTAATCTTGCAGCTAAAATTCGTAAACATGTATCTTTCTATCTATCTATCTATCTATCTATCTATCTATCTATCTATCTCACACACACACTCTCTCTCTCTCTTTATATATATATATATATACACACACACATATATATATATATATATGCACACACACACACACACACACACACACATATATATATATATATATATATATATAGTTGAAGTTAATCCAAACAAGAAAGCACAAAAAAACACAACAGCGCGAGTACGTGGAACAAATATAGTATTATTGGACGCTCAGGAAAGAAGTAAAGAAGGAGGGTTTAACGTTTCGAGCAGAGCTCTTCGTTGGAAACATAGGAGAAGGAAAGATCCAGAGAAGGGAAGACAGAGGAAAAAAAATCGCCAACGGTACACACGCGGTCACATATATATATATGGCCTGAATGTCTCTACTGGCCTGAATATCTCTCCTCGCCAGACATCGACATGAAACTTCAACAATTCATGTCTGTAATGCAAGCCATATGCTACAAATGTGTCCCAGAGAGAAAGGCCACTGTACACAAGAACAAAATCCCCAGAGAGAGGAAAATTCTAATGAGACGGCGTACAAAAGTTTCAAATCGCCTAAACAAAGAAATTGAAAGCAGTGAAATGTTCCGCCTGAAAATAAAACTGTTGGAAATTGAAAAATGTCTGCAACTCTCCCATGAAAAAGAAAGAGCAGACACAGAAGCCTGGGCTATAGACAACATAAAATCTAACCCCAGAGCTTTCTACAGGTATGCCAATGAAACAGCTACGTTGTACTGTAGGATAGGGCCACTCCTTGAAAAGGATGGCACACTCACAGGAAATCCAATGAGGATAAGTGAAATAATAAATGAGCAACTCAAGAGTATTTTCACTCCACCCCTAGGGCATTTTCAAGTCAGCAATCCAACTGACTTCTTTACCACTGCAGAGGCATCAGAGGCAGCGATGATTGATTACATCAATATAAAGGAAGACGATGTAATAAAGGCTATAGATGAAATGAAAACAAACTCAGCTACTGGCCCCGATGGATTCCCAGCAATCCTTCTAAAAGTATGTAAGAGAGTCCTAGCAAGACCACTGCAGTTCCTCTTTCAGAGCTTGCTTGCAACTGGCAAACATCCAAGAAAACTGAAGGAAGGTAAAATATGCCCTATTCATAAAGGAGGTAGCAGAGCGGAGGCCAAGAACTACGGACTTATCTCTCTGACCTCACACATCAGCAAGGTCATGGAACGAATATTCAGAAGGAAACTAATCACCTTCCTTGAAGAAAATGACTTGCTGCCTGACACCCAACATGGTTTCAGACCAGGAAGAAGCTGCTTAATTCAGCTCCTACAACACTATGACTGGGTGCTGAAACGACTGTTCAGCCACTCAAATGTGGAAGTGATATATCTTGACTTTGCAAAGGCCTTTGATAAAGTCGATCATGGAATGATATGTCACAAACTGCGTGATCTTGGCATAGTTGGAAAACTGGGAGAATGGCTTCATGACTTTCTGAAGGATAGAAGTCAGGTGGTAGTAGCCAATTGGGCCAAATCCATTAACACGCAAAAGTGAGCGGTGTTCCGCATGGCACTGTTCTGGGACCACTACTGTTCATAATGGCCCTCTCAGACATGCCCTCAATCACGCAGAGAGCCATGATCACAAGTTATGCAGATGATACAAAAGTTTGACAGGCAATACAGAACCCTGAAGACACTAAGCGCCTGCAATGTGAGCTGGACAAAATATACAAGTGGGCTGAAAAGAATAGCATGCAGTTCAATGCTGAAAAGTTTCAAGCTTTATGCTATCAGCATGCAAAACTAAATGCAATACCCAATAAATACACTGGACCTGGAGGGATTGCAATCCCAGAGGCACAATCAGTGCAAGACCTGGGTATTTACATGAGTGATGATGCAACCTTTCATGTGCATATTGCTAAATTGGCAATAAAATGTAGGCGGCTGACCGGATGGATTCTTAGAACCTTTAGAACAAGAGACCAGGAAACCATGATGGTCCCCTGGAGGACAATTGTCCTAAGCCACTTTGACTATTGCTCTCAGCTATGGTCACCATCCAGTGTCAAGTTAATCACAGAACTTGAGGCGATCCAACGAAGCTACCCGAAGAAGATAGCCTCTGTGCAGCATATAAGCTACTGGGAAAGACTCAAGAGATTAAGACTCTATTCCTTAGAGCGTAGGCGAGAAAGATATGCCATAATATACATCTGGAAGATCCTAGAAGGACTAGTCCCAAACTTTGGCGTCGAGAGTTACACAAATGCTAGAACTGGGCGCCACTGCATGGTGCCAAGAACTCCAAATTTGCCATCAAGATGTAGGACAAGATACTGTGATATAGCCTGGGCTTCCGAAGCCCACAGCTCTTCAATATCCTTCCGAAGAACCTGAGAGACCTGCATGGGATGGATGCAGATGTCTTTAAAATAAAACTGGATCTCTTCCTGTTAGGTGTCCCAGATGAACCAACTTCACGGCAGGAGGTGCAGATGAGGGCAACTGCATCGAACTCTCTCATGCACCAAATGGCGGTGCCCCAGCATGGCCACAGCTCGTGAGCTGAAACCAGATAAAATAAAATAAAAATATTATATATATATATATATATATATATATATATATATATATATATATATATATATATATATATATTATATATATATATATATATATATATATATATACTTATATATATATATATATATATATATATATATATATATATATATATATATATATATATATATACATATATATGTATCTGTGTGTGTGTCTCTCTCTGTCTCTCTCTGTATATATATATATATATATATATATATAAGGAGGTAATAGGAAACGGCTGCTTTTGAGGAAATTGCAAACCTCAACTGTTCTCATACCGCTATCAATAATATCATGTGATGTTGATATGAATATTTCAGCCG
>NC_043002.1:70807843-70827843 GCF_006345805.1 Octopus sinensis
TATCTCTCTATATATTCATCTATCCATCTATCTATCTCTCTCTCTCTCTCTCTCTATCTATCTATCTATCTATCTATCTATCTATCTATCTATCTATCTATCTATCTATCTATCTATATATCTGTCTGTCTGTCTGTCTATCTGTCTATTTTTCTGCATGTCTGTCTGTCGTTTTGTCTGTCTGTCTGTTTACCTTTCTGTCTTTCGTTTCGTCTGTCTGTCTTTCAGTGCATGTGTGCGTTTATTTATGTGTTTGCGTATGTATGTGCATTGGTGACAAGTTTATAAATATGTGACAGTGTATCGCCTTTGATCCTCTATTTTTGTATTTCTATGTGTGTGTGTGTGTGTGTGTGTGTGTGTGTGTGTGTGTGTGTGTGTACATGCCTGTATGCGTGTGTTTTTTTGTGTTTAGTAGGAAATCAATATTCCGATTCAATTTAAAACGGTTTATTGAAAGCAAAATTTATTCAAAGCATTGTAAATATAACTTCTATAATATAAATCAAATTCAGAAATAATTGTAGTGAATTATATTAAATCTCATCCATCAACAGAAAAACAAAATCTTGAAATGTAAAACATTGATGCAAGAATCACACTTCTGTTGTTGGCGATACAAATATAATTTCTTCCATAGTTTAATGCTGTATATCAGGAATCTTCAAGATACGTACGATATTGTGGATAACATTCAGACGGTATACTTATCAGGAATAAATATTCTCGTTAGAAATCTTATATAGGCGCAGGCGTGGCAGCGTGGTAAAGAGCTGACTTCCCCACCACAGTGTTCCAGGTTCAGCCCCACTTCATGGCACCATACCAAATTTAAAATTATGATTTAAAGACAAAGACACACACACACATATATATATTTGTGTGTGTATGTGTGTGTGCGTGTGTGCTTGTGTGTGATTGTGTTTGTCCCATGCAACTGCTTGACAACTGGTGTTGGCGTGTTTGCGTATCCATAACTTAACCCTCCGGCAAAAGATTCAGATAGAATAAATACCATATGGCGTAGTGGTTAAGAGCAGGGGCTACTAACCCCAGGATTCCAAGTTCGATTCCATGCAGTGACCTCAATAATGATAATAACAATAATAATAATAATAATAATAATGATAATAATAATAATAATAGTAATAATGATAATAATAATAATAATAACAACAACAACAACAACAACATCAACAACGAAAAATACCTTAGGAATGAAAACCCAGGTTCGAAATTTCCCCAAGACATCTGATGAAGGCTGGAGCGTATATCAGCCGAAACGCTCTGTGAACAACAAACAAGATGAGGACATCGTTTTATTGGACTTTGCCAAAAGCTTTTGACTCGGTTAACCACCGCCTATTACTTGTCAAGCTTTAAGCATATAGTTTCCATCCGGATATTGTACGATGGGTTGGTGCCTTCCTCTCAGATCGCTCCTTCTAAGTCCAAGTTAATGGTTCGCTGTCCGACGTCTCCAGTGTGAGCAGTGGCGTGCCTCAAAGTTCAGTGCTTGGGCCCTTATTGTTTTTAGTCTTCATAAATCACTTGCCCGTCGACCTCACGCAACACACCCTTCTATTTGCCGATAAAGTCAAACTGGTCGCTGTTCGCGGTGATATAGATGATCTTCGTCGATGCCTCCACCAAATTTGGAGATGGTCTAACGAATGAGACCTGTGTCTGAACGTGTCAAAGTGCAGTCATCTGCCTGTTGGCTCTTCTCCTGCAACTCAAGTTGATTTCGAGCCGGGTCGTCTGCTGCTGGAGAGGACCGACCAGGTAAAGGACCTGGGTATCTTGGTGGATTCTTCATTTTCGCCTTCGGCCCAGTGCGTCCATGCTGCCAACAAAGCACGCGGAGTTCTGTTTTTGATTCGACGATCATTCGGAATGCACACAGCAGCCATATTCCTACCGCTCTATGTCACACTGGTGAGACCCATATTGGAGTACGGGATCCAATCCTCTTCTCCTTATCTCCTCAAAGACATACATCATCTCGAAAGAGTCCAGAAGCTGGCTACCCGCATGGTTCTTAGTTTCAAGCATTTGTCTTATGAAGAAAGGCTGAAGACGCTCGACCTTTATTCTCTAGAAAAACGACGACGCCGTGGTGATCTCATTCTTGCTCACAACATCATAAGCGGAAAGTGTAACCTCTCGAAAGAGCTGTTCTTCATTCCTGCTCCAGAGCGTAGGCTGCGGGGTCGCTCCGAAAAGCTCTATCTGCGACGATTTCATCTCAATCGAAGGAGAGGGGCTTTCTCCGTCCGGGTTGCGGATCCGTGGAATAAGCTGCCGGATGAGATAGTGAAGATGCCGACGCCCGCTCGGTTCAAAGCCTCTCTTGACCAGAAATGGCCTGAACTCTTTGTATGAACACCCCTGTACATAGCTCCATGTCCCCTTACACGGCCTTGCTTTTTGCTTTTTAAGCCAAAAAATTAACTTAACTTAACTAAATATCCATCGAATGTAAGTAATGTAAATAAAGTACATAATTCCTCATCTCTTAAATATAAAACTAAATAAAGACAAGTTTAAAAAATAAGTACAAAAGTCGAATCATTCAACTAAAACTTTTTCAAGGTGTAGCCCTAGCTTGGCCGCAATCTAATGACTGAAACAAGTACAAGATGAAAAGATGATATACAATTTTGTTGATATTGAATCTAAAATCGTATTTCTTTAAAGCGAACTCTCATTTTTACATTCATTTTTTTTAAAACGAACTTTCATTTTTCATTCATTAAAAATTTGTTTTATCGATGACTACGCAGGTAGAAAACCACCACCCATGACCGTTTTGTGAGCATCTATGACAGGTAGAAGGAAGTCAGGGTGTTGTTCTCATACCGGAGACTCGTCTTGAATGGCACCACTACCAATATCTGTCAAACAGAATAATTTAAATTTGAAATGTTGTGCTAATTTGGAGAAATTTTCAGTGAATAAAGTGGCTTATTAGAATTAATATTAGTCTTTCTACTGCGTGCTTTGCATAATTATGAATGCTGACATAATAATCAAGTGTGAACATTATCGCTGCATAAAATATTTCAGGAAGTTGTTTGCTTGCAACATGCCAGCTAATTTCAACATCAAACTTTGTTACATCAGAACACAAATAATATAGTTGCTGCTGTTTAGCGCCATAACAGGCATAATACAGAAGCCTCATATTTAAAGCTTCCTTGTAGTAACCGTTCCGGGATTTCTTCATTTTTTTATTTTTTTGTTTTGAATATTTAGGAGTACATTGTTTCTTTGCTTTTAAACGGTAACACATGATTTGAAACAAATTTGTTGCTGTAGCTAAAAGAACGAATGTGTATGTATATACTCAATCATTTCCTTGTCGACTATTGAAATAACGAGTGATTATTATTTCTATAGATGTAAAAGGCGCAATGACCCAGTGATTAGGGCAGCGGGCTCGCGGTCGGAGGATCACGGTTTCGATTCCCTGACCGGGCGTTGTGTGTATTTATTGAGCGAATACACCTGAAGCTATAAAGGCTCTGGCAGGGGGTGGTGGCGACCCCTGTTGTACTCTTTCGGCACAACTTTCTCTCACTCTTTCTCCCTGTTTCTTGAGTAACGCCGCAATAGACTGGCGTCCCGTTTAGTTGGGAGGGGGGGCACATACGCCATAGAAACCGGGTAACCAGGCCCATGAACCTGGCTAGGCTTGAAAAGGGCGCATAAATAAAAATAGATGTAAGAAGAACATACTTATAGAAACGGCAATAACTGTTGGAATATTCTATTCTATTCTTGGAAGAAGTCCCGAAATTTTTGGGGAGGGGGCCAGTCGATTAGATCGATCCCAGTGTGCAACTGGTACTAATTTATCGACCCCGAGAAGATGAGGGGCAAATTGACCCCGGCGGAATTTGAACTCAGAACATAAAGACAGACGAAATACCTATTTCTTTACTACCCACAAAGGGGTTAAACACAGAAAGGACAAACAAGAACAGACAGACGGAATAAGTCGATTATATCGGCCCCAGTGCATAACTGGTAGTTATTCAATCGACCCCGAAAGGCTGAAAGGCAAAGTCGACCTCGGTGGAATTTGAACTCAGGACGCATTTCGCCCGGCGAGCCAACATTTCTTATTTCTTTATTGTCCACAAGGGGCTAAACATAGAGGAAACAAACAAGGACAGACAAAGGGATTAAGTCAATTAATTCGACCCCAGTGTGTAACTGGTACTTAATTTAGCGACCCCGAAAGGATGAGAGGCAAAGTCGACCTCGGCGAAATTTGAACTCAGAATACGTATTTTTTACTACCCCCAAGGGGCTAAACACAGAGAAGAAAAACAAGGACAGACAAAGGGATTAAGCTGATTATATCGACCCCAGTGTGTAACTGGTACTTAATTTATCGACGCCGAAAGGATGAGAGGCAAAGTAGACCTCCGCGGAATTTGAACTCAGAATACATATTTTTTACCACCCACAAGGGGCTAAACACAGAGAAGACAAACAAGGACAGACAAACGGAATAAGTCGATTATATCGACCCCTGTGCGTAACTGGTACTTAATTTATTGACCCCGAAAGGATGACAGGCAAAGTCGACCTCGTCGGAATTTGAACTCAGAACGTAACAGCAGACGAAATACCGCTAAGCATTCCGCCTGGCGTGCTAACGTTTCTGCCAGCCCGCCGCCTTATAACTGATGGAATATTAACACTGTTACCATATTTCTGTTGAAATACACCGCATTTGTTTCAATTAATTTTATGTATAATGAAAAATTTAGTAAATTAACTGCTGTGATCATGAAGCTAATATTTGGAACATTGCACAAAATTACGATGAAAGTTTTAATTGAGATAATTTTGAAACAGGAAATTCGCATCATTGAATCAGAAGCGATCTTATATAGGTTGGTAACAAAAAAAGTGAGAAACGGTTTGTTCTTCTGAGTTTATGGAAATTCTCATTTAAAATAAGACTTTCTGTTCCATGCATTAGACATTCCGTCTGTATGTATTTTGAGTATACCAAGCTTTCCCGAAATACATTTTCCCAAACATAGCATGGTATATTGCGACATTGCTATAATCTCTGCATAGTCTTGTTCATTCTTTATACTATGGGTGTATGACTATAAAACAGATTACTGGAGCGTGTATTTTACGATATCTAGTGTCGAATCTCAATGCTGGTTTTCCAAATACTATTATTCTCTGTTCATTTCAGTCTGAAATACCTACATTTCCAAGAATGATTGTAGCAGTAATATTCTGGACTGATACATCTTAATATAGTTATCTACAAATGTCACCATATCACTCTAGCGTGGATAGTAAAATGTATTATTAAAAACATTCCATGTGTATATTGTTACATTGAAAAAATATTAGAAAATATTAGAGCACACACACAACTATATATATATACACATATATATATATATATATATATATATATATATATATATATATATATACATACATAAATTCGTACATATATGCATAAATACAATACACACACACACACACACACATATATATATATATCTATGTATATAGGTCCAGCCGAAATTGTTGTCATTCGATAATCCTTACCTTTATTCCCCTTGACTATGGTGACCAGCCACGGGTATCAAAGGTAGAGATCTCCTTCGGTCATGAATGACCATGGGATTGAATCTAGAAAGTTACTCTCTGAGGCATATACCAGTCTACCCTCTCCACGCCACCTATGTTGTCCAAGGGAAAGCAAAGGGTGGAACTGACGCAACGTGAAATAAAGTGACTTCATTAAGAACACAGTACAATACACAGCCATATGCGTGAATCGATCTCACTACCTCGTGATTGTGAACCAGACGCTCTAGCTACTGCTCAATGTGTCTTCACAGTAACCAATTGATAGTATCCAATGACTAATAGTAAATAATATTGAAGATCATAAACAGAAACCACTCACACAAGCACACGTACATACACACACAGTGACACACTCACACATACACACGCACAGGTATATATATATATATATACATACATACATATGTTCCCCCGCTTAACAGCTTATCCTAACACGTCATAAAATATAATGTTACATATGAGAGAACACACAGTTTCTCTCTCACACGGAAAATGTGTTTCTTTATTCATCTCTTAAAGCTGTCATTAGACGTCTTTCGTTTCATGTTCGTTTGATGGGGATATTCTAGTTGAAAATGTTCTAAGTCTAAAAGTATGTGCCATGTAATACTTGGTGTCAATACAGAGCAATAATAACGACGCCCAACAGTTATATTATGATGTATTTGATAACTATTGAAATCTTATATTTTCTCAGAGATATATTGCTTGTTGTAACTCTTGTCAGCTTTCGACAACAATGGCCCTCACCTAGAGAAGGTGACTTGAATTCATATTCGTTTTAAATCACGAATATCATTTCTCTTATACTATATGTTTACACAGTAAACAACGCCTTGTCTTTTCTTCGAGGAAGAAATGAAAGAGAAGAGTATATATGTAAGTAAATATGTATGTATGGATGTGTGTGTATATATATATATATATATATATATATATATATATATATATATATATATATATATATATATATGTACGTATCTCAGTGTGCGTGTATATATATACATACATAATATACATAATATATATATATATATATATATGTGTATATATATATATATACATAACATAATTTATATATATATATATATATATATATATATATATATATATATATATGTTTCTATGTATATATTTTATTTTGTAGTTTCAGCTCAGAACTGCGGCCATGCGAGGACACCGCCGTTTTGCTACACTGTAATTATTGAGAGCCTCCTCTAATACGTTGCATTTGGTGAATAATGGTGTTTGATGGCGCTAGCCTCAATTGCACCTCTTGCCGGGAGGTAAGTTTATCTGGGACTCTCGACAGGGACCATCAGCGTTTTCAGAAATTAGAGTCAAACAACTCTTTAGCCACTGAAGGATATTTTCTATTTACTGACATGGGAGGCAATCTTCCCGCACAACCGAGTGACATTATATACCTGTGTGTGTCTGTGTTTGTGTGTGTGTGTGTATATATATATATATACATATGAAGTCGATCGAGAAAGAGAAAGAAGGGGAAAGGAAGGAGAGGCTATGATGATATGCAGGAGAAATAACAATATGTGTTGGCCACATGATTATATTTTGGTTATTCATTTAGATTGACACATAAAACTACATAATTTCTGCAGTACTGTTCAGAATCTGTTAGAAAATTTTAAAGTTGTCTATTGGATAGAAAATGTTAGAAGAAATTTAATTTTATAGGTTGTGCAGGTCTGTAAAGTTTTGATTACCTTCAGTAGTTTTCGAAAAACATGGAGTTAAGATGTCAGAAATCGAACTGACAGTTAAATCAGCTGGGCTTAATGAATGTTCGGAATAACGTCGGTTGTCTTAGAAAAGACGAAATGATTTTAGGAATGTCAAAACAACATTCGTTTACGAACTTCTAACAGTGTTTTGTTAATGACTGTTTTATTACATTGAAAGAGGACACTCCTGTTTCATGGTGTGAAAATAAAGAAGATAATAAATAAAAAGGACTGATGGAAAACATAACGTATTTCGTTTTCTCTGTATTTTTTCAAACATATATAGTGTGAAAGTCGCTGTCACATGAATGATGGATTTATATTATTTCAACGTCGAGTAATGCACAGGCTTGGTGAAATCTGTGCAGAGCAGAACAAATTACTGTGCTGAATATATTCCGTTGTCAAATTCAAAATAATCAACCTTGTTCCAGGATGAACTTTCACATTTCGGGGTCTTTAGAATAAAATGCTAAGCGCTATAACACTGATATAAAACGTGAGTGATTGTAGTTGTTAGGAAATTAAAAAGTGCCTATATAACTGATGAGTAGAACTAAAAAAATAAAAACAAAAATGCAAACAAAAAGCGCATCGTTTTTCACCAGGTGCCAAACAGACTCAAGTGGCTTCTCAACATGGCGGTCACTGAAGATACCAAGAAAAACGACCAGGAATACCAATACACATGTCAATGATCAGAAGATAATCGTGACCCGTGTCGCCTTCTCGTCTCATATTGAGTGGATCATCATTATTTGTTTTGCTCCTTGTTACAACATTTTAAGTGCATTTATCTTAGTATAAATTATGGGGACCTATATTACACACAAGAATTGTACTTTGCTAGTTGTTTGTGTTGAGTAGTTTTCTATGTTATTTTCAACAATTTCATCATAAAACTATTTGTTGCTGAAATAAAGATCTTTGTTTTGTTCAATAAATCATTGTCGATTGTCATAAAGCCGGATTTCTTTTCATTTAACAATTTAGCCAATGGTTTCTCCAATTCAGGCTTTCTTTCATTTCGAACAGTTATTTTATTATTTCATATTTCTGTATTATATATACTTCATCTTTTTTCTAGTTGTGTCGCTTTATAAAAGATTATCTTTTCCCTTTGTTGTATATCTTTCTGTGTGTTGTGTTTCCCATTCTTTGTATTTCAGATTTAGATTTTCACATTCCTATATGAACAGACCTAACCGAATACATATGCACTTTTGTAACAACAGTGGCAGGTGTATATATTATTCCGTTCAATATGGTGACATGATGCATATATTCTATTCTGTTTTCACATACCTTTTTAAGAGCCTATTTATGCTATTTTCGTGGGAGTACTGTCGTCGTTTCACATAAATATCAACAAACGGATTTTATGCATTAATCATTTCTACATTTCCATAGTCACTTTCATGATTTCCTCATAAAACATTTTCTATTCCCTATTTATAGTTTGGTTTGTTCTGCTCCGGCCTATTTCTGTCAGTATTCTGTAGTTTCTAGATGCACTACCACTGAGAACCACATGCGGAAAGTACTAGAGGCTTACAAAATCTCCGCCAGTGTGACTCAGAAATGAACTGAGATGAAGCAGTCCTTCACAGGTCTGATAAAATCGGAATGCGGCAAGGAAGACCTTGATGGTATTCTACTGATCGAAGGCAGCGAGCTGGCAGAAACGTTAGCACGCCGGGCGAAGTGCGTAGCCGTGTTTCGTCTGCCATTACGTTCTGAGTTCAAATTCCGCCGAGGTCGACTTTAGCTTTCATCCTTTCGGGGTCGATTAAATAAGTACCAGTTACGCACTGGGGTCGATATAATCGACTTGTCTGTCCTTGTTTGTCCTCTCTGTGTTTAGCCCCTTGTGGGTAGTAAAGAAATAGGTATTCTACTGATCGACAGTCGTGCCTGACCTAAGAGACAACGGACCAGATTATGATTTTCGGTTTAATGTAGAAGGGACACGTTCTAAATCTATCAGATGCAACGAATAACTATCTGAGGACAGCAAAACACCTTTGCAATCATGCATTGTAGTTGAGTTATCTGCTAGGCTGGCTATAACGATGAAGACAATAAAACTGATGCGGTCATAGTTGGTGCATACTGTCTTTCTTTCGACATAGTTACTATCGTGGGTCAAGTGCAGGGATAAGAGTAAGAGTTCAGAGGAGAGTCGTTGACTTTTACTGCGCTTTATGAAATATAGCTTCAAGTATGTGGATTTGCAGAGCTAAATTTACTCTCTGTAGATAAGCGATTGCTTACTCTGTAAACACATAATATAAGACGAATAATATTCGTTATTTAGAATGAATATGAATTCTAAGTCATCTTCTCTAGGAAAGGGGCATTGATGTCGAAAGCTGACAAGAGTTACAACAAGTAATATATCACTGAGAAAGATTTCAATAGGAGGAATGTAGCAGAGAGGGAGCACGTATATTCTGATACGACAGAGATGAGCCCAGGACTTTGAGTGAAGGTTTGTTTATGGATTACTCTGTGTCTTCAGTTCGCGAACATTAACTCCCTTTCTGTGGTTGATACTTTTATGGCTTTCAGTTATTTTGTTGCTTTTCAATTGTTTTGTCTTCTATTTTTACTCGACTTAAACTGTTCCCACTGGTTCTAAACATCTCAAACACCCAGGAGCCATACAAATTTATTGTTATTATTATTATCATTTATTATTACTATTATTATTATCATCATCATCATTATTATTATTATTATTATTATTATTATTATTATTATTATTATTATTATTATTATTATTATTGTTGCCGTCGTGTTGGTGGTAGTTATCGTTGTCGCCGTCGTCGTCGTCGTCGTCATCATCATCATCATCATCATCATCATCATCATCATCATCATATTATTATTATTATTATTATTATTATTATTATTATTATTATTATTAGTAGTAGTAGTAGTAGTAGTAGTAGTAGTAGTAGTAGTAGCAGCAGTAGTAGTATTTCTGTCAAATATAGATAATCGTATGACTATCGTTGCAGAGAATTTGTTTGTTATTTTTCTACACAATTTAATTAAAATAAATATAATTTCATTTATAATATTGCCATCAGGGAACCTGTCTCGAAAACCCGTCTCGAATATTTCTGCAGAAATTTAGGTTGGTCATTTTGAAACATTTTAATTATAAATTTGTTTTGTTTACATATAACCTATAACGCCTAATAGTGACCAGAGAGAAACCCCAAGAGAAACTCAATTGAATGTAACAACACTGAAAGCAACAAAATAAAGAGAAAATAAATCCAAATTTAATGACTCGGCAAAACATTAACGTTTTTACAAAAAGGAAAAAAAAATGATATCTTGACAGAAAGCATTAATATTGGTTCCAATACTCTAAGTGGTAGAGCGATCAAGAGCACCAAAGTCAGCAACATTACCATTATCAGCAACAACAAAAACAGCAGCAGCAGCAAAAGCAGAAACAGTAACAACAGAAGTAGCAGCGGCAGTAACAACAACAGCAACAGCAGCAGCAGCAGCAGCAAAAACCACAAAAACAACAGAAGTAGCATCAATATCAACAACAACAACAAGAGCAAGAACAACAACAGCAACAATATCAGCAGCAGCAGCGGCAGCAGAAACAACAACAGCAGCAGCATCAACGACAACAAAAACAGCAGTAGCAGAGGCAGCAACAACAGCAACAACAACAACAGCAACAACAACAGCAACAACAGCAAGAACATCAGCAGCAGCAGCAGCAGCGACAACAGCATTAGCAGCAACAACAACAACAGTTGCAGCGGCTACAACAACAGCAGCAACAACAACAACAGCAAGAACATCACCAGCAGCGACAACAACAGCATTAGCAGCAACAACAACAGCATTAGCAGCAACAACAACAGCAGTAGCAGCGGCTACAACAACAGCAGCAACATCAACAACAACAACAGCAACAACAACAAGAACAGCAACAACAACAACAGCAACAACAACAGCAACAAGAGCATCAGCAACAAGAACATCAGCAACAAGAACATCATCATCATCAGCAGCAGCAGCAACAACAGCATTAGCAGCAACAACAACAGCAGTAGCAGCGGCTACAACAACAGCAACAACATCAACAACAACAACAGCAACAACAACAAGAACAGCAACAACAACAACAGCAACAACAACAACAGCAACAAGAACATCAGCAACAAGAACATCATCATCATCAGCAGCAGCAGCAACAACAACAATAGTAGTAGCAACAACAACAATAGCAGAAGCCGCAACAGCAGCAGCGGCAGCGGCAACAACAGCTGCAGCAACAATAGCAGCATCAGCAGCAACAGCAGCAGCAGCGATAACTGGAGAGCAACAACAACAGCAACAACAACAGCAATAGCAACAACAACAACAACAACAATAACAACAGCAGCAGTAGCGGCAACAACAACAGAAACTACTACAAAAAATAATAATAGTAAGAACATCATCAACGACGACATCAACAAAAAAAATGCAGTAGTAATATTAACAACAATAGCAACAACAGTAACACCACCACCACCAACAACAACAACAGCGAAAAGAGCATGAAACGACGTGAATAATAGCAAAAATAAAAGACTGTCGCACAAGAATTTTGCCAAGCGAAAATGTCAGCGGAAATTGCAGAGACACTTAGTGGCGCAGGCCCTGGGTTGAAAAACAATTGTTAGTCAAAAGAGGAATCGTGTTGGCGAGGGAAGCATTGTCGTGAAGTGTCAAAGAAGACGGCGTCCACATACCAGAATTTGTTCAAGAACGAGAAGCTTTGAAAGACTGAATCTCTTGGAAACAAGGCAATTTTTTATGCGTCCTTGAAAAAATCCTAGTGGACGAAACCCTTCCTAATGTGTGCAATGTTTCACATTTTATCTAGATGGGTGAAATATGGAGAAGTATATCCCTGGTTTTTTCCAGAGTGAGGGTAAGATGCACACATAGAACAATAGAGGGAAGTGACAATCATTGTTATCGTCTGCTATATTTGGTCTTGGCCTGTTGTCACTTTGTAATATAATGTGCCTAATGCGGCACAGTTATCGAAAATTGGTATGGGGCGGAAATCAGTCGGTAGCCCGAATGACTATTGACTGCGCCAGGGACATTCTGATTCTAACACTTTTCGAGGATACAGAAATAAAAGCAACAATACAGGTGCTCCAGAACAGACGCGCTAACTATTACATTTCCAGTAGTAAAATCGCTGAATGTTTTCTACCGTTTGGAATTCCATATGGCAGAGATAGAAAAAAAGAAAAAAAAAACAAGAGAGAGAGAGAGAGAGGGTGTATGTGCCTCAACTAGTCGTAGTCTCTAGCCAGTTCACTGCAGGAGAAAGAAACTCATCCATTTCTCAGTATCCACGAATTTCTAGTGTTAGTGACATTGAGAAAGTATCGATTGCATTTGATTCCATTGCGGCTCACTCCGGAGCACGACTATGGCACACTGGAACCAGTGATGGGAGCGGTCAAGAGCTTCAACTGCGCGTGCTGCCGTCTCTCGTCAGCTCTTTTCGTCCTGTTTTCCCTTTTGCTCTAAGCAAGGTCCTTAATGACCATTTATACCACAAGTATTAAAACTAGGGCTCCGATTTATGGACACCAAATTTGTTCGCTTTCCTTTCCATTGTCTGTATTTCCTCCCGAGCAATTGAAATTGAGAGATTTTTCACAAAATATTTACATCACGGATAAGAGTACAAAACCAATCGAAGAAGAAAGAAAGGAATGAGGAAAATATGTTGATCATGAAAATAATCCCTGACTTTTGAAGTTCCCATGTAAAAGAGTATTAATAAAAGAAGAAAACACGAGCAGTATATGACACAGAAGGACAACACGCATATTCGTGAAGCGTTCCATATTTTTCCATAGACGTAGGAGTGGGTGTGTGCTAAGTAGCGTGCGTGGCACCTTGGGCAAGAGACTTCTACTATAGCCTCGGGCCGACCATAGACTTGTGAGTGGATCTGGTAGACGGAAACTGAAAGAAGCCCGTCGTATATATGTATGTATATATATATATATATACAAGTATATGTATGTGTGTATATGTTTGTGTGTCTGCGTTTGTCCCTTCCCCCCAACATCGCTTGACAACAGATGCTGGTGTGTTTACGTCTCGGTAACCTGGCGGTTCGCCAAAAGTGTCCGATAGAATAAGTACTAGGCTTAAAAAAAGTATAAGTCCTGTGGTCGATTTGCTCGACTAAAGGCGGTGCTCTAGCATGACCACAGTCACATGACTGAAACAAGTAAAAGAGAAATACAACTATGTAATTATGTTGACATTTTTCAAATAGTATAAAAGATTTCAAGCAGTGTGCAATATCAAACTTTGTTTTATGAAATTGTATCATTCAAGTGATTTAGTACATCTCATGAATAGTAACAAAATTGACTTTGTTAAATTACAGTCCTGCAGAGTATGTTGTGTTCGTAATAGCATTGTACAAGTATGACTATCATTTGAATATAATAATATAAAACGAAATTGTCAGAAAATTTGTATTAGGTACATATAAGAAAGTGAAGATGCTATATTAATGGAGACAGTTGTGGCTCTCTTAGGAGTGAATTACAAGCACGAACGTGTATAATAGTGGTTTAAAAATCATACAGATAGCAAGTGAAAGTATTTTTAGGATCTCCAGAACGAGTTATTATCGAAATTATTTGTACCAAGTGATAGCGTTGAATCGATTGGATTTAAGAAAAGGAAACGAAACGAAATGAAGTATGAATTAAATGACGACAAAATTGAAAAGCGAAACGTAGACTATTGAAAGAAATGCAAATGATAGTGTAAGAAAGTAAAAGTTACAAATGTAAATTACTTCACTTGAGAATAATGTTTGCACTAGGTAGTATATAAAACTTGGTGAAACCGGGAATGATGACTCGTTGAATATAATCAGTACACCATTCATCGATTTTCTTTTTCTTTTGACATTAAAAAATAAAATTAATGCTACATACGCTTTTGAATCAGTTGGCAAACATTTTGAAACTAATTATGAATCTACCTTCAACTTGCTCATCTTGTATGATCCTCACGCGCGTTTACAAATAAAAAGAAAAGAAATGATGATTGATCTTGCTAACTTCCTACGTTATTTACTTATATACATACATACATACACACACACATACACACACACACACACACACACACACACACATATATATATATATATATAGACATATACATATATATATACACATATTTCATTAGTATCTACTCATATACACAAACGCTCGAATGATTACACACATGCATGCACACGCACACACACACACACACACACACATATATATATATAGTGGTGTTTTTTGTTTGTGCGTATGTGCATATTTAATTTTATATTCGAAAATCACATACACTAAACTAATAAGAAGCTCTTTTCTTCCCATTTGGACTTACGAGATCTTCAGGTCCTCGTGGTCTTGTAATATCTGATGCTTGATATATGGGCTACGATTGTTTATAGGGCGGTGCTTTCAAATGGCTGGAGTTGAAGAGGAGAATTAGCGATCGGTGTACTATGTTTCCTGTAAAACAAGCATATAAGATTTTGTATGTACATCAAATCAGCTTCTGAGGATGGTACACATTGTCCATGTTTAAAGGAGCAGAGAAATCATCAAGGAATACAAATAATGCATGCAAGACATGCTCCATATTTGGCCAATGGCTGTAGCATATCGTGGGACAGAATTGTAAATATGTTCATGCTTGTGAGATCAGTAACTACGTCATCCCATAGAAGTGAGTAGTAATTCTTTGTTAGGAGAAAAAGCAGCTTTAGGGATGTCAGCAATTGATAGAGGCAGATATATATTTGGCCGGGAAATGGAAAGCTAAATTTAAAAACAGAGGCTTAGCTCTTCTTAAAATGTGTTGTCTTCATGAAAAGTGAAATACGTTTGAAGGAAATATTTTAGGTGTATGTAGTTTCAGATTAGGGTGGATGCATAAATATTTTCCTGAGAGCAAATGTCTTTTTGCTGCTGAACACAAGTGTATTCTTGGTTGATATTTAGTAGTCATTTGCAGTCAATGTTTCGTAAACAATAATAAGCTAGTGATGTCAAGGGGAAGGAGGCATCAGTTCCAGAGTTCATGAACATGGTTTAGCTAAGACATAATATCTTTCACAATTACGTAATTAATACATGTACATATTATAGCGTTGATGGCATTGTCCTTCATATTTCTTCTCAAATATTACCAGGTAATAGAGCTTGTAATGATGTAAACCTGTAATGGCACTCCATATTATGTGAAGCGCTTCTCGTTATATAATTAAACAGCACATATTTATTAATATATATAGATATATACATATATATATGTGTGTGTGTGTGTACGTGTGTGTGTGTGTGCATGTGTATGCTTGTGTGTGCGGACCTGTGTGTGTGTGTGTGTGTGTGTGTGTGTGTGTGTGTGTGTGTGTGTGTGTGTGTGTGTGTATGAGTGTGTGCGCGCGCGTGTTTCATGCTATGGCAAGTTTCATAATCACAGCGTCGATAAGGTTTCTGACTTCCGAATAACCAATTATTAATAGCTTCTGCCTCATGGAGCCGTGATCCCGTAATCATCAAATGTACTTAAATCTTATCTATTCCATTGCAAGAAAGAATAGGGATAATGATTAGGTGTAAAGTCAATTAATTGCAAACTGATGATTAATTTAATAATCTTAAGTACGGCATGCGAATGCAGCAAATGCTACAGTATGCATTATATCACTTGTAAGAGTGACAGAATTAGTGAAGAGCCGAATGATGGATGGATTGAGCTATATAAGATGCTTTGAGATATACAAGGCCTTTCAGTTCTAATTCCATCAGGATCGACATGTTTTCAATCTTTCGAATCAAGTATAATGCTCGTTTAGAGCAAATATTCTTGACTGAAAAACTAACAATTATCCATCGAAAAAGACCTACAAGCTCTATCTATCTATCTATCTATCTATCTATCTATCTATCTATCTATCTATCTATCTATCTATCTATGTAGACGACGGTGAACAGGTGTGAACAGGTGTGGTCGCCGTTTGTGAGGGACGCTTTCCCGCAGCTCGTCTCCATGACCGAACTGCAGTCGTGGATCAAAAAGAGGCCGAGGAAGGGCGATTGGCACCGCGAGTGTCGCGTTGCTCTCAAGCAACTCTGCCGTCCCGGGTCGACCTTGAGTGACTTCAACACAACCAAAGCATTCTATAGGGGATTAGTGGAGGGGAGGTACGACGACGAGCTCGGGGCGAACCTGGACGTTGACGAGGAGTACCTGACCCGCCTGCTCAGGACGACTTTCGGGCCAGGGCCCATGGACATCTTCCAGAGATCCCTGGCCTGGCAGTGCTACCGAGAAGCGCTACCCGTTCGGGATAAGCTCTACAGACACGGCTCGAGAAACACGGGGCCGACCTGCCCGAGATGCGGTCAGAGCGACGAAACCGTTCTGCACGCACTCGTGCAGTGTCCAACAATTTCCGACCTGTGGGCTTATGTCGAACGACTGCTGTCACGTGTGGGACGAGTCGGTTTATCAGCTGAGTCTATCGTCAATATTGTCACGCCTCCTTCCTTCAAACGGGAAGGAAGAGCTATTTTCATCATCCTTGTGGCTATGGCGAAAGAATGTATCTGGTGGACGCGTCTGAAAGGATGGAGACAAACACTTTCCTCTCTGGTAAATCTCTCATCAACTTCTTCAAGTACCACTTGAAAAGGAAAGTGAGAGTAGAGAGGCAAGTTTTGTCTAGCGAATGTTTTAAAAAAAGATGGGTGAATGTAGCAAGGATGGCACGTATGAATGACGAAGCCACCTTGAGCATAATCCTATGAACCCAGAAATTGAAAACAGAGGGTTACCCACTTGCAAACAAATGTGGTAACATATAACAATATTGACCAAGGTTACCGTGGTCTTTTTCGTAGGCTTTTCTTCCCACGGATAAACCTTACTTGCTTTCCCATTTACACCATATATCATAACACTGTGATACACGATCCCTATTGATCGTTTTTTTTTCCTCTTCCCCCTTTTTTTCCCCTTTTTTCTTCTTTTTCATTTCTCTTTCCTTTTGTTCCTTTTCCTTTTCTTTTTTTCTTTTTATTCCTTTTATTTTATTCAAATTTTTTTTTTGTTCTTTTCTTCCCTTTTACGATCCCTCTTGATTGAAAACCTACGCCACACCTTTTTTTTTTGTTTTTCGTTCTCTTCATCCCCCAAAAGAAAAGCTCTACCTTGTAACTTGTCCCATCTGTGTGCAGCCCTGTGTGGCCAATAAAGAAACTTATCTATCTATCTATCTATCTATCTATCTATCTATCTATCTATCTATCTATCTATCTATCTATCTATCTATCTATCTATCTATCTATCTATCTAAGAAGTTAACTGCCTGTCTATCTATTTATCTATCTATCTATCTATCTATCTATCTATCTATCTATCTATCTATCTATCTATCTATCTATCTATCTATCTATCTGTTTATCTATCTATGTTCCGTATGCTTTTCTTTCCACGGTTAAACGCTATCTGCTACCCCCTTTACGCTTTGCATCATGACATTTCTGTGATATCCCTATGGATGTTTTTTTTGTTTCCTTTTTACAACCCCCTTTGATCGAAAACCTACCCCACTTTTATTTTCTGCCCCAAAAGAAAAGCTCTACTTTGTAATTTCTCCCGTTTGTCTTTAGCCCTATGTGGCTAATAAAGAAACATGTATGTATGTATGTATGTATGTATGTATGTATGTATGTATGTATGTATGTATGTATGTATGTATGTATGTAAGTATGTATGTATGTATATATGTATGTATATATGTATGTATGTATGTATGTATGTATGTATGTATGTATGTATCTATCTATCTATCTATCTATCTATCTAACTAACTGCATGTCTGTCTGATCCTGTAAATCGTAAAAGAGATGGAGATAGCACTTTGCTCTCATGTGTTTATTTTCTCCCTGCCTGAGGTTACCGTGGTCTTTTCTGTAGGCTTTTCTTTCCACGGATGAACCTGATCTTGTTTCTTACTTTAAAAAAAAATTCTGTCTGTGATACCCGATCCCTTTTGATTGCTTTTTCTTATTTCCCGATCCCTTTTGATCGAAATTTTACATTTGTTTCCTTTTTATTTCTTTTCCCTTTTCTGTCTACGAAAAGAAAAGCTCTACATTTGTATTTGTCCCCTCTGTGCCCAGGCCTGTGTGGCCAATAAACATAGCTATCTATTTATCTAGCTAAATTCATGACAGATTTTTGTTTGTGATACACGATCCCTTTTGATCGCTTTTTCTTATTTCCCGATCCCTTTTGATCGAAATTTTACATTTGTTTCCTTTTTTTCTTTCTTTTCCCATTTCTATCTTCGAAAAGAAAAGCTCTACATTTGTATTTGTCTTCTCTGTGTCCAGCCCTGTGTGGCCAATAAAGACAGTCATCTATTTATCTAACTTCATGATAGATTTCTGTCTGTAATACATGATCCCTTTTGATCGCTTTTTCTTAATTCCCGATCCCTTTTGATCGAAATTTTACATTTGTTTCCTTTTTTTTCTTTTTCCTTTTCTATCTTCGAAAAGAAAAGCTCAACATAGGTATTTGTCCCCTCTGTGTCCAGCCCTGTGTGGCCAATAAAGATAGTTATCTATTTATCTATCTAACTTATCACTGATTTAAAAAATGTATAATTTAGATTTACTTTCTAAGAAAAGAAATTAGCACTTGCAAAATCATTGGATTTTTAAATTTATCCAGACCAGTCTCCGCCATATATTGGGAAATGAAGGCTGTAATGACGGTCGAATTTGGGGTCTGATCTTCTTAATACTTTTAAGACAGTATACTTTTGCTAATTTCAGTCACAACTACGAAATAACTGTTTGGCAGTTTTAAGCATACCTAGTTTTTATTACGTTTTTAGAGATCTGATCACTTCGAAATACATTAGCATCCACACGGGAATTATTTTTGAGAAAAAGGAAAGAAGTGATAATTATCTTTATTAATGAACATGAAGCAAATGATCCTTAAGATAATAATAATGAGCATAACGATCAACTGATAACATTATCAATGTCGAGAATAAAGTTTGGTTGCAAGTTAAAGATTTCCATCGGAGTCTATCGAGGATTGATTTGAATGTAGTACGTTGTGCTTGAATTCTGAAAGATGAAAATCAAATCCAACATAGTAGAAATCATCAATATAGTTTATATTTGGTATATCGATGACGGTTATGTATTTTGATTCATTTTTGCTTTGTTTCCGGCAATAAAATCATGAAATAATCTCTGCACATCAAGGCTTTAGCGACACGTCGTCAGCTAAAAAAAAATGAAAGTATAAATAAATAAATAAATAGGCGCAGGTGTGGCTGTGTGGTAAGAAGCTTGCTTCCCAACCACATGGTTCCGGGTTCAGTCCCACTGCGTGGCATCTTCGGCAAGTGTCTTCTGCTATAGCCTCGGGCCGACCAAAACCTTGTGAGATGGAAACTGAAAGAAGCCCGTCGTATATATGTATATATATATATATATGTGTGTTTAT
>NC_043002.1:70832843-70890343 GCF_006345805.1 Octopus sinensis
ACTCACCGCAGACACAATAAACTAATATTGATATCCAAGAATAAATCACTATATGCGTAGAATTATAAATATATAAAATAGATGTACACGGAGTACGATCATTGCTAGAAATAGCAGCCGGAATTTTTTTGGTTCTATGTAAAACTTCACTGAATATATACACATGTACACTCTCAGACACACATATATGCACAGATTTATTCACGTTCACATATATACAGACGTGTAATCATATACACATATTCTTAAATGCATATAATCACTTATAGACACGCACAAACGCATATTGAATCTGATATTAGTAAAACCTATCGATTAAGCTTTTCGAAAACCAACAATTTTTCTTCACCAAACCAGAACAGAATTAACGGAGCGTTGTATTTATATAAAAGATACTTAGCTTCATGCATAGAACTCGTTAAAAGCTCATTTTGTTGGTTCAAAGTATTGGTGAATTGAGTAAATTTCTCAGCAATTCGCTCGAACAAATGCCACAACAGATCTTTGTTCTGAAGGTCCTGATATTGTAAGGTTGTGCATATACTAATTTCTCTTGTGGTTCATGGTATGGTCTGAAGGTATTATTATGCAGTTTTAACGTTGCGTCAAGAAAATTAACGGGAATAATTTTTGTATCTATGGTAATACTAAGTAATATTTCCTGAAATACTTTAGTCAAATTTTTCCTAAATTTTTCTGCCTTATGACCGTTCCATTTTCTCGGTTGAATGAGGCCATCATGACGATATAAACCGCAGTCCATTTCAAGAAATGCTGCTCTTAATAAATGTGGAATATACAGCCCCATAATGTCACTCACGATGGGCTTCAAATCCTTCCTCGGACACGTAAAATAATTCGCTTTTCCTAAATCCTTCAAATCCTTCCTTGGACACTTTCGCCTTTTCTAAATCCTTCAAATCCTTCCTTGGGCACGTAAAATAATTCGCTTTTCCTAACCCAAGTATCGTTATCGAAAACCAAGATTTCTTGAGTGCGTAATTTCGAAGTGGAACAACAGAATGATTGCATTACAGGATTAATTCTCGCCCGTCCTTAACTTCTAATCAAAAACCCCCGGAGCATATAGTCATTATCGACATATTATAGTCATGTTATTTAGCAGCATCTAGTTTTGGGCCGCAGTAACCAGCACAAATATTCGCACGGAGTGCGGCTTTTAAGCTAGTCACTAATTTCAGTGATTGATTTTGCAAAATCTATAGCAAGTCTAGATTTCTACAACGCTACAAATAAATATATGCAATCTGACTGACCTGCCGATCATATATATATGTATATATATATATATTATATCGAGGGCATTATTCCACATAAATGCCACACGCTAGGAGGGACTTTTAAAGTCATAACTACCAAAATCAAACAAATCGAATGTTACGATTACTTTATTTTTGGTATTTATGACTTTAAAAGTCCCTCCTAGCGTGTGGCATTTATGTGTAATAATGCCCTCTATATAATATAAATAAATATTTTCAAGTGAAAAAATTTACAGATTTTTTCTCTTATGAGGTTTTTCACGCTAACTACCTGATAATTTCTTATTAAGATTTTATCCTATTTTTAAATATATATATATATATATATATATATATATATATATATATATATATATATATATATATATATATATATATATATATATTATATATTTATATATATATGTATATGGAACAACTTTTTCCACTATAACATGGCTGTTCTATATAAAACGATTTTTCCAGCTGGTTAACGGCCGACAACCTGTGTTCGATATATTGTGAGTAAGAAACCGAAGCACGCCCCTCCAGCTTCGCAAGACCAGTAGACCATGTTTTCTAGGTCTTTGCTGTCATAATTATTGAATACCTGCCTGATAAACATGGCAGTCAATCGTCCCTAGTCATAATATATAAACAGAGAAGCGGCAGAGAGCTACTGATATCGCAACCAGCAAAGAGCTACAAGGGGGTAACATTTTTGCCACAATAAAATCGTTGTTTTATACAAAACTATGTTACTCTATTTTAACCTCAGGAAAACATCAGAAACCATCGTCTACAGGTCTTGCAAAATCGTATTCACTCTGTATCGTATACAGATTGTGTATCGTTAACCAGCTGGAAAAGACGTTTTCCTGGGGTAAAAATGTAACACACTTCTGTATAGAACAGCCATGCTATAGTGGCAAAAAAATGTTACACTCTAGTATTGTTAGTACTTATATCTCGTTTAGAGATTTTAGAACTAGCTACTTTTATATAAAGTAACAAGCTGATGAAAAGAAATCCTTCAATGGAGTGGGGTATTATAGGATTGTCAATAGTATATCTCTATATTTAATTTATCTTTAAATATATATATATATTGTTTTTATTGCCGAGTGTAAGTGCGCCTGCGCGTGGATTTTGAAAAATTATAACATATAATGACGGGGCACGTGTTATCTGAATTATGAGTTAGTTATTAAGGCCGGTTACTGACGAGAATTCCCCTGGCGGATAATATTGTTTTACTAAATTACCTATTAAAGGATGGTAAATAATCTTATTTGCGAAAGAATTAACAAGATAAAAGTTTTTATTTTTCATTTACTTCGAAAGTACTTCGAAAATTACCTTTTAAAGGGAGGGTAGTTTTCTTTTGTGTTTATTTGTACACTATTCTAAAATATGTATATGTATATATGTATATATGTATATGTATATATGTATATGTATATATATATATATATATATATATATATATATATATATATATATATATATATATATATATATATAATATATATATATATGTATATATATGAAATCGTCAACCGTCTTGCAAATGCAACCAACACATTTGGCAAACTTGTCATCGCCTATGAAATGAAAGGAGCATGAAACTTGACACTAAAGTACAGGTCTATATAGTAGCCCTTCCTGCTACTCTTCGAATGGTGGATACGCTATAAGTGACACATTATCCAACTACTCGATACTTCCACAAAGACTCTCTGAGGATAATCTGCAGTCATTCACTAAAAGACACAGTTTCTAATTCCGACTTGTTTAGCAAGTGTAAGATTGCTGGAATTGAGAGCTTCCTTATGCAATCACAAATGTGCTGGGCTGGGCCATGTCGCTAGAATGAGCGACGAAAGAATACCTAAAGTTGTCCTCTACAGCCAGCTTGAGAGTGGACATGGAAATGTTGGTCGACCACGGTTCAGATATAAGGACAAGCTGAAGAGTTGAAGAGAAACCACTAAGTGTTCACAACACCTTTGATCAAACAGCCTTGGTACGACGAAAATGGACATCGTTGTGTCATGAGATTATTAAACATTTTGTTGCAACCGGTATTAATAGGCAAAGAAGAAAAGCGGCTGCAAATATACCACCTACAATGACCTAAAATCCTCAAATTTGCAACATTTGTAGCTTTCTTTGCAAATCGTTGGCGGGACATAAATGTCACATTCAACTGACAAAGAAAGAGTACGTTGTTGGAGCCTTATACGTCGAAATCGACAGGAGAGTCCATCAGACACACACACAAACAAACAAACACACGCACACACACATACACACACACACACACACACACACACACTCACACACATGTATATATATATATATATATATATATATATATATATATACATATGCAAATAATCGGAAAATGGAGACAACCTCTATCTTATATGCTTACTTTACCCTCTAGCAACTTTTATAACATGGATGTATTTGTCGGTACTTGCTGGATTTTGGACTCAATTCGCTAACTTCCTGTTCTTTCCTCCATTCACTGTCCTTCCTACACTTTAAATGGAAATTAAAAGCCTTGCATATTTGGGAACAATATTACCCCATATATGTTTTATTCATCTTATTTAATTTTATTTATATCCTATTTTATTATATGTTATTTTTTCTTTATTTTACTGAACTCTATGTCCACCGTCTCCACCATACATTTTATGTGTGTGCTTGTTTTTGGTACTATGTTAGTTCAACTTATCAGGTGATATTTGTAAAAAATTGATTTACTATATAGAAAAATGTAAGTGTTGCCTGTTGATTGAAATTGTATGCCTGCACCCACTTAGAGTTAATATATTTTAGATTATGTTTTTTCTTAATTATTAGATTTAATGATAGGAACAATCTAATTTTAGGGTAATGTAATATAAGCACAGCCTGTTTTTGTAATAGCAGTTTCTGCACCTACTTTAAGTTGATGTACCTTTAGTTTATAATTTTTAATTATTAAATTTAATTAGTATTAACATGCTAATTTTAGGGTAATTGTAATTGCTTTTTAAGTATGTTTAGTAAATCGTTTGAATTAAGGAAACATTACTCATAGTACTAATATGCCAATGGAGCCAGTATTAACTCTACCCATATAGTACCAATATATTCTTTTAAATTGTTTATATAATGATAGGAACTATCTAACTTTAATGATTATGCAATGGTTATTAAGCATATTTAGTATTTGTGGTAAGTTGTGTGTTTTATTAATTGATAATAATTAAAATGTGAGTTGGTCTTAAATATTAACCGCCTAATTGTAAGTGGCTTTATAATTGAGCACTGTAGTGTACGTATAAGATGGATTTTTCTTGCGTACCTGTATATATCTAATTAGTACCATAATTTTCTATATATGAGTTTAAATCCAACTTCATTTCCTAGCTGCCGTACCTGTACTAGTTGCCTCCCCTTAATAATAACCCGAGGTTACTTACACTTTGACCTTTCTCTCATGCATGTTATAACGTTAAACAGGTGAAGGACACTAGCAGCCCCACACCACTTATATAATTGTCTTCTACCCCGGACCCTTTATTGTTTCTTATTTATTTTTATTGACACATCCATTGTAACCGTTTTAACTTGTGACCTCGGTTCAAATTATAACTGACCAATCGTAGAGACCGCTGCACTCGGAGTTGCCTCATTGTGGACCATAGGTGGGATTCTCAGTAATATGTCTGTGAGTACACTTTCTTAAGCACCATGCGGTAATGATTTGGATTCATTTTAACCTGAGTTTACTTCGTTAATATATGTACTGCCCTTTGATAATGATGTTAGTAAGTTTCCTTGTATTATTCTTTGGTAACTTCTGTTCATTATCTTTAAAACGTTTGACCCCCACCCACTTAAATCTGAGACTACCTGATAATAGATTTTAGTATTCCCTAGACCATTACTAGTTCACTCTTTTACCTACGGACTTCAAAGCTCTGAGATGGTAGATTATATGCTTTCAATATATTGGGCTTCTACACATTTTTCTAGGCCATGTTTTCTTTCCTATTCCTTCCTCCCTTTGTTTATTTGGGATGCGCCTGTGTTTTTACTCTGATGAAGCTCCGTGCCTTAATTCCAATGAAGATGAAGAATTTCATTTTTGCAATTATTTATAGACAGCGTTTGGTAACGGATGCAGAAACGGCCGTAAGATTTGTTACGCCACTTAATTGTTATGTCATGCTTTGTATTAAAAAATAATCTATAAACGTGGTCCAATCTATGTGTTTTGTTTATCTGAGGTTTTCTCCGTTTCTGATTATATGTATTTGTTTCCTGATAATCTCTTGATTATCCTGTTGTTACCTGCACTCTACGTGCATAGTGTGCCTGCACTCCAATGCCCTGTGATCACGAGAAGCAGATACGCATAGTACATACATATATTTTATCCCTTAGTCGGTTATTATAGCCGCTAACTTTCTTTACACCATATATATATATATATATATCATCGTGACCGTGATCACCGTGACCGACCAGGCTATCAGATGGTGTTACACATCGCTGGTCACAATGCGCTTCACATTGTTTTAGCCTTGAAATAACGCCAGCTAAGCGCAGGCTAAGCGAGCAGGCCGACAGAAGAAAGAGTGAGAGAAAGTTGTGGCGAAAGAGTACAGCAGGGATCGCCACCCCCCTGCCGGAGCCTCGTGGAGTTTTAGGTGTTTTCGCTCAATAAACACTCACAACGCCCGGTCTGGGAATCGAAACCGCGATCCTACGACCGCGAGTCCGCTGCCATAACCACTAGGCCATTGCGCCTCCACACACACAGACACACACACACACATATATATATATATATATACATATATATGTATGTATATATGTATGTACGTACGTATGTATGTATATATGTTTTATATATATATATATACATACATACATACATACATACATACATACATACATACATACATACATACATACATACATACATATATACATACATAGCGATCGGTCCGATGTAGCTTATTGGATTTCTGTTTACTCTGAAGATTTTGACAGGATGTTAAAGTCCTTGAACCTATTTACACAGTGAAGGTTTTTCATTATATGTTTCGGAATAGTTTTGTATTGGGATCTGCATGATTACAGAACCCCTTTCCACTGCCAGTGTTCTTTGATAGATATGTCAGTTTACTTGAAATTCTTCTGATGGATCACGTAGCATATTTTGTGTACAACTACTGCTGTATGAGTTAGAGTCCCACGTAGATACTCTTTATCCAGCCAGCTTCCAGTATAGTGGTTAGACTACAACTGTGCTTAGCTTTATTACTAGTTGTGATATCTTTAGATTATATGTGGTGGAAAATTAATGTTGACACAAATACAAATTTCTAGTGCCTACGTACGTTTCACCATTATAATTATTTGGATATTAGATCCCAGTACCAAGAATGCAATAAAGTGTTTCCTTAATGATCCATTGTGGCGAGGCATCGAAATACACATAAAACATCCCAAAATAACTGCAACGATGAAACGTACGTAACAACCGATGATTTATACTTGTGTTTATCTTACCTTTCATTGCATGTAATACATCGAAACTTGTTTCTAGCAAAGACACAGGCAATATTGAGAGATAATGAATGTGTCATAACCACAGGAAGGTCATGCTGTCATTGCGTAATTGTGGATGCAATGCACGATGATCTGAAAATTAGCAAAATGTGAGAAAATCATGAGTAAATTAATATTTAGAACACAACCAAAGTAATTCCTGCATAATTTTATTTATACCAAATGCCAATATCACACTGAATCTTATTATTGCTCTATACCAATATCACTACTATATCTACACATAATGCTGTACATAGTGGAAAATTTTGGTTGCACGGAATGAGGTATATTAGTGATGGCGTTTGTAAAGAGAGTTAATTATTAACAGATATTTGGTGGGTTGATCAATAATTGCTTTGTGCACGCGCAAAAGTTATTCAATAGTTTGAAATTATAATATGTGTAGCTGCATGTCAGCCGTAAATGAGAACTATACTTGAAAGTATGTTAACCGTATCCAACTGCTTTTGTTGCAATGAGTCAGAATGCGATTTTAAACAAGAATGAAAGAAGGCATTGCAACACTTAACAGACGGATGGGAGGTCGTGAATTTTCTGGTTCAAAAACTTCTGAAGATTTTTGTTTTCTAGTTTTAAGCTACCGTGGAATTAACACATGTGCTTATTGCATTCACTAAGTATGTGTATAAGAGAATAAAATCCTGCTAATTTAATAATATAGGGCTATATTTCAAATCTTGCATATCCATATATCCATATAGTGTAATTTTGGGCGCATATAAATGTAGAGTATATATATATATATATATATATATATATATATATATATATATATATATATATATATATATTTATATGGCCGTTCCTTGATTGTGATGTTGAACTTATAAATGGTCTATGACTATTTAATTTTTTCCCACTAGGCCGCTGGTGGCAAAGAAATTCTACAAAATTTTTTTGCCACCCTATATTGATTAATTATGAATTTTCTGGTTGATTCCGTAATGGAATCGGCGGCTTATATATATTTGCTGCCGATAAATTTGGCGCGAGTGCGATGATTTGAAAATTTTAGGTCAGATATTGCCGAGGCAGGGACAGAAGTGCCTCGTGAAAATATCTGTTCCGATCTGGCTATTTCTTACTGACGAATCTAAGGGCCTATGGAAGATTGGCTTGATTTAATTTAATCAGGTTAGTTTACCATTAAACAATAGATGAAACGGTGCATCGTATAAGAAATTACAGGGTAAATGTTTTTTAAATTTTCTCCTGGTTTGCGGAATTAATGTTATTTTGCGGTTGAAGCTTTGGCTGTTATTTCTAGTGGTGAATGGCCTATTATGGCCGTTCCTTGATTGTGATATATATATATATATATATATATATATATATATATATATATATATATATATATACATATATATGCATATATATGTGTGTGTATTTATATACGTATATATGCGTGTATATATATATATATAAACATATATATATATATATATATATATATATATATATATATATATATATATATATATATATATAGATATATGTATATATAGGCATATCTAGTCAATACGTATCATTCAGTGAAATGCCCTAGATACATTGAGATGTAATGAAAGCAAATGGTAAAAATATAAATAGTGAATATCAATCTAGATCTGTGGAGCATATTTATTCAGTTAAAATGTTATGCATGTATTCTAAAGGGCACCAATTAGATATACGGATACACCAATTGATTTAAAAGCATTTTTTGCTAAATTGATGTCGCATTAATTGATCTAAGTGAATCAGTAAGTTTGTATGTTAAACAAATTGAAAAGATTGTTTGCAGCTTTTCCTCTAGTTTTTATCAGTATAGCCTTTAGAGGTTTCCAATTTGCAAGCTAAGCACATTAGCCACGAATTGTAATTTAGAGAAATGATGATAAATAGTCTATTTTGTGAAGTAAAGTGTTTTATTGATAAATGAATTATTGTTGTTACGATAAGGATCAAAGGAAAGGAAAGGTTTTACGATATATTTTCTTTTGTAAATAGAATTACTTTATTAATAAAAGAAATTGTTTCTCTTTTAGAACGGAGTGTTGGAAACGAAATATTTTAGTGAAGAGAATATTGGAACGTGGGCATAGAGTCCTTTAAGATACAGTTTCTATTTCTAAATATGAAAGAAATCGACACCAAAGAAGCAGTCCGCAGTGGTGCATAAAGAAATGTAGAGGCAAGCATTTAGAATATGAAGGATAAAATGAAAAACTAATTATATATGTTGAATGTAAGTGCTTTGATAGCAATATCAGACGCGGATGAGATGATGGTTGAGTACATACCTGCTGTTTTGGGTGTTAGTAATAAACACTGGATGAGCGTGGCCTAGTGTCTAGAGTATTCGGCTGATGATCATAAGGTTTTGAATTCGATTCCCCGCAGCACGTTGTATCTTTGAGAAGGACATATCATTTCACGTTGCTCCAGTGCACTCAGTTGCCAAAAATGAGTATGTACCTGTAATTCAAAGGACCAGCCCTGTCACACTCCGCGTCTGGCTTAATCGCCCTGAGAACTATGTGAGGGTCACGCGCGTCTGCGTTTCGTTGATCGGATCAACTAGAACACTCGTAACCGATGGATTGGTGGTAGTAATAATCAAATATCGGTTGTAAATGTAGTTATGTAGCTAATATACATAAGATGCCGGACTTTCACAGCGATATCAAGATAGCAACATCCATAGAATAAGAATACGGGATATGTATTAAGCGGTGAGCGCTACTTGTTCAGCCAGGTGGATCGAAAACCAAACTCTGCCACTCACTGAATCATAAAATTAATTCTGCAAATCTCGATTAGAGTATGCTTAGTTCCATCGCCATTCGTCAAAACCGATGTATGACACACCCACTACTAAATTTCAAGGATGCAATTGAAAATTTAATACTGAATTAATAAAATATCGCTCTAGCTGGTTATGGATAATGTCTTCACACCTTTAGTTAGAACTATTTTTCTTTCAAGCGGAATAATGTATGTTACATTACCTCGTTTATGTAGCAATCATTAATAGGTAGAAAATCATGCTAGCAGCATTCGCTCCCATACATAAATCCATTATTATTTTTTTTGAATAATTATTATATTTACAGTGAATGCCTGTATCAAAATGCACGTGACCGATAAGTTTGGGTGTTGAGTTCAGAATCATAGGGTTTTACGTTCGATTCCAGGATCGAAGGCACATTTTGTCAATGAACCAGAAACATCAATTTCCGTTGCTCCAGTTTACGCGCCTGAAATTAATACCAGATAAGCGCTGAGAAAGCCCTCTCTATCCCTACACGTGTTGCAATCTGAATATTCCACTGGGTGAAGAATGCAAGGGCCGTGAGGTTGTTTATGCATGCTATTGATAACATGTACCATTAAATGAATATGTATATGAATATGGACATGTTCAGTCACACACACAATCACACACACACACACCACACATACACATACACACACGCACACACGCACACATACTATCACACACACATATATATACTAGCAAACGTACCAGTCCTTTGAACAGTTTAATTTGCTTTGGTGGTATTCCTTTTCCTTTGTTCCAGGTGCCACCTGGGCTGAGTGAGCCGTTTCGTCAGTGGTACTCCCAGGAAGTAAATTTGAAGGAATCAGTGTTAATCGTTGCTGAAAGTAAGAATAGAGCCTATCCGATGATATGTTTTGCCCTGAACTTTGAACGTTAGCCTATAGCAGTCTTAATGAGTGGGTGACCGAACCCTGCTATATAGGAGGCAGAATTATAAACGCGAATTTTCTGTATAAATTGCAGCGAAACAGGGTGTTGACCAAGGAGTAAAGAGAAGAATGGCTGAGGGGTGTTTTGCAGGTCAGGCAAGCAAACCATTCTGTTTCAGCACCATATGCCACTTGAGGGGCTTTCAAAATGGACATATTACAGACATATCCCTCTTAACGGTCTCTCGATGAGGGGCGTAATCATCGGCAGGATTATAGTTGAGCGGCTTTGATGCACATCGAATACTCGATGGCTTCAAGTAGCCATGGCAAGAGCCTTCTGTTGAACATTAGACTGAATCTCATCATTCGATGTTTATCATCATCTGTCACCCTCGCCGCAGAAGTTGATGCAGTGCTGCGATCCCGACGGATAGCACATTCTTTTGGGGCTTCTTCGGCCCATGTGGCCAATGTATATGCAACGTTGCGTACCCAGACGGATAGCATTCTTTTGTGGGTTTTCTACGGCCCTTGTGTCCGCAGCACGTACTCGATAGGTTTGAAGCTGCTTTAGCAGCTCTAGCAGCAAAAGCTCTTTTCAACGATCTACTGGACCCCTTGTCCTCAATTTCCTTAGCCGGCCAGCACTGCTGCCTTGCCGCTACAGAAGGCTTTCTGCCAATGCGTGCTCAGTTTTTAGGTGGCATCCTTGTATTATCTGGTGAAGGAATATGAGTTTTAGTGTACCAAGTGATTATCGTTTCTGTTATAAGCTGACAAAAGCTTCTTTATTTCGTGTTCCTACAGGGCCTGCACATAAAGGAACAGCGATTGCCTCATAAAGTGAAATTTGTATGGAGCTTTGTGAAAGATACGTATAGCTTTCGCTAGTGGTAGCAAAACTCTTATTGAAAGGTTGATTCTTTGGGACGAATCATACGTGATTGTTTAAAAAAGGGCTAAAACGTATTTGGAAGAATAGGCAACAGTCGAAATATAATAATGGATGGGTAAATTAGCATCCTTAAGGTGAAGCAACGCATTGGTAGGTCAACAAAGGTATTGACAAATAGAAGTGAGGAAATGGAAGATCACCTTTCAAGTAATGCAGAGTAGGTATGGGTAAACTTGCCAAAGCTTAATGCAGTTTAAGATTGGAAATTAAGATTGTTTGGTATTGGATATTCATCGTGGACAGTGTTCCTAGTCAATTTAATTATAGTCGAAAATATTCTCTAATGCTAATACACGCCTATATAGATTTTAAAAAGTATGGAAGACCCTTTTAAAAAAATACTATGTACATACAACGAATTTGGAAAATCTTTTAAAGAAAATTACCGGAGACATAACACGTATTGTGCTAAAAATAACAGCTAAATAAGATAAATCTTTTAAATTATCATAAACATTTATTTACATGAAAACAGAATGACAGCTTACAAATGCCATTTCATTACCGGGTCACAGCACAGGTGGACAGTCTATATAAATAGATAGACAAAATTCTTTCACTGTTATAAAATGATTAAAAAGTATGGAAGACCCTACATAAAAAAACTATGTCCATTTACGTCCATTTACGCGGGAGTTCTGGACAAAATATTATAGTGCATGACCATCCTAGGGACATAATTAATGCGTGTGTAAAGTTTGGAGATAATCGCTTGAGAATTGTGGAAATATAGGCGTTAAACTTATACGCACATACACTGCGATTTATATATAGTATATTATATATAGTATATATAGTATATAGTATGCGATTTATATGTAGTATATTATATACAGTATATATAGTATATATATATATATATATATATATATATATATACTACATACACACACACATGAATGGCTGTGTTTCAGTTTATGAGGCACTTCCAATCAAGAATCGAAGAAACCACTCAATGCATTAATAAAGTTTATATTCTTTTATTCAATATATTGACCTTAGAGCATACGCAAGCTGTTTCACTTTATTTTCGCATTCAACCTTAACCTTAGGTTGGAAATTTAGTCCGTCTTTCATAGATCTACTTCTATTTCAATAATGCGTTTCTGAAACTACTAAATTAGTTTTGTATATTAGCTAAATACTACGATGTGATACTCTTCGAACGAATTGAGAATAATATATCCCTTTAATGATGCCCTATTAATATAATACACTTCAAATTTATCTGATCGATAAATGACGGGAATAGAGATTTTTAACTGCCTAATCACAAATTAGGAATATTGATTTGATTTAGGTCTTTAACCTTCTCAAAATTTATAGACGACCAAAACAATACTTCATTATTTCCATACGTATATATTTAATAATAGATTTTCCATGTCCGTCTATGAAATAGGGAGAGAAATTTGAACGAAAATTTGCTGAAATAATGAATTAACTTAATGGTACGTAGGTATATAGTAATAGACGTATATACATATTGACAGGCATATGTATATAATAAATGATCCACAGTTCAGCTATGAAATAGTGAGATCGATTTGGATGAATATTTACTGAAATAATTAATATTAACTTAATAATACTTCTTCGTTGACTAAATTCTATCAATAATTTCCTACTATTTATCGTCTTTCTATAGACTCGTTAAAACATTTATTTTGGCTGTATGTTATTCATTCAACTATTTTGTTTGAGTCACGCTTGACAGGGTATAATACCAGTTATACACCGTTTCGAGCTATTTTCAATCGTAATGGATCCGAAGCTGCAGAGAAAGCTACTAGATTACTTTGGATAAGGAGAGCAGGTCAATGGTTTTATTACAATGTGGATGCAAGCTGGGACGTGATCAATAGTCATTGGCTCAACTGGGTGAGGAAGTCTTGTATTCAAACACCTGAAACCCCTAAAGCCCCAGAAAAATCCCCGATTCTGCGTCTCAGAAAATCCGTGAGATAGATTTTGTAACTAACTTTGTTTTATCTATAAAGTTGGATCAACATAAACTGTTATCATATACTTTTCTACTCTAGGCACAAGGCGCAAAATTTGGGGGAGGGGCCAGTCGATTAGATCGATCCCAGTATGCAACTGGTACTTAATTTATCGATTCCGAAAGGACGAATGCAAAGTCGACCTCGGCGGAAATCGAACTCAGAACGTAATAACAGATGAAATACCTATTTCTTGACTACCCACAAGGGGCTAAACACATAGAGGACAAACAAGGATAGACAAACGGATTAAGTCGATTATATCGACCCCAGTGCGTAACTGGTACTTATTTAATCGACCCCGAAAGGATGAAAGGCAAAGTTGACCTCGGCGGAATTTGAACTCAGAACGTAACGGCAGACAAAATACCGCTAAACATTTCGCCGGGCGTGATAACGTTTCTTCCAGCTCACCGCTTTCAAAATGCTATCATATTAAACTGTAATGGTACAGTTAACTTTACTTCTTTCTCTCATAAATATTAAATATCACACTGAGCCGTATTATAGGCATTCATAAATCAATTAAGCATTTTCGATTTATTTCTACTAAGTATATGGAATAATGACCAAATATCTTATACCTGTCAGCCTAATTGCTAAAAACAGAACGAATCGACTTAACCGTAACAAGTAGTAGATGAATAACAAGCATTTGAAAAAATCTGCCTAGCAAATCATATGTCCAATAAAATCTGTCCATCAAATTATATATCGGAAAAATCTGCCCATCAAATTAATTATGGAAAAACATCTACCCATCAAATTATATATGGAAAAACATCTGTCCATCATAGTATATATCGAAAAAATATCCCCATCTAACTATATGTCGAAAAAAGATCTGACCATCAAATTATATATCGAATAAAATCTGCCACCTAATTATGTTACTCCCCCAAAATTTGCCCATCAGATTATATATTGAATAAAATCTGCCCATCAAATTATATATTGTAAAAAATCTGCCCATGAAATTATATATCGAGAAACATCTGCCCATCAAATTATACATCAAAAAAATTATACCCGTCAAATTATATATCACATAAAATCTGCCCATCAAACTATATATCGAATAAAATTTGCCCATCAAATTATATATTGTAGAATATCTTCCCATCAAATTATATATCGAAAAAATTCTCCCCATCAAAATTATGTTGAGAAATATCTGCCCATCAAATTATATATCCCAATTTAGACACAAGGGCAAAACTGCTGATGTAAACAGTGTAATCGATTAAAACGACATAAGTCCTAGACTAGTACCTTATTTTATGGACCATGCAGGGATGATAGATAAAGTTGACCACAGTGGAAACTGAACTGGGAGTAGAAATAACTAGAAGAGATAACAGAGCATTTCATCTGATTTTCTAACGATCCTACCATCTCGATAGCTTAAGCATCCAATTTAATGTTTTCTGTCCGCGGACAGCAAGTTTCCGATCGGACAGCAATTTTCCGATCAGTGGGTTAATCGATGCATCGATCTAAATACGCGATTGGTACTTCAGATTATCGAACCTGAGGAGGTGAAAGCCAAGTTCAACGCAGAAAGATTGGAATATAGACTGTAAACAGCCGGCAGAAATACCACAAAGAATATTTCCAATGCTATAAGGATTCTGCCTGCCCAACATTCTAGATACACAATACGATGAATGAATTCTTCATTAATATAATTTTAATATCATTGATATTTCATCGTGAAATGCAAGACAAAATTTATTCCGTTTGAGTTGAAATCTGTCATTTAAACATGTTGCTTCCATAGTGCTTTATTTAGACACATGACCGTTAACATCACGGACTTCTTTTTAGCAATTACTTGACTTATTCATTGTTTAAGCTTCTAGAATTTTCGTTTGTGCGATTTTTTTTTGTGTGACAGTGTACCGCGTGTGTATGTGTGTGTGTGTGTGTGTGTGCGTGCGCGCGCGCGTGATATATTGCTATTGTTGTTTTTCCTAATTTAAACTTCTATATGTATGTTAATCGATGATGAAATCACATTTCTATGTCCCAAGAGGTGTGAAAACATTCTAACAGTTTGTCTATGATTGGAAGTCAATATCTGGAATAAAACACACACATCCATACCCATATGCACACACATATGCATACACACATGTTTATAGATACATTAATGGTTAGTGACAACTACGGAAGCTCGACGTTGTCACTCGAATTTTACCAGAAATAGCAGCCAAACCTCCCACAACATATAGAACTATTCGATAATGTAATCTTGGACCACCAAATCTGAATGATTCCATAAGGATCACATCTGGAACACCTTTGGTCACAGGTTACTTTAATCAAGGGGAAATAGGCTATAAACATTAAAAGAAAAATAAATTTAATCAAGACTGGAGTCGCAGTGTTGTCATTCGATGTGCCAATATTAGCAGTGAACTCTTCTCCAAAATACATCCTACAGACATGAAAAAAAAAATTAACAGAATCGGAAACTGTGGCCTTTAAATATACAAATGTATCTGTCGATCATCGCTGAAATATCTTTTGCCATAGATCTTCTTTATCTCTGATAACCCGGAACTTAACAATAACAACACAAAATCAAATATAAAGACCAAAAATAACAAACTTAAACAATTTAAACAGCGACAACAACAACAACAACAACAACAACAACAACAACATCATCAACAACAATAACGCATGTTTAATCGCACTGAAACTTCAAGATAAGAATATCCATGCTGTAAGTTTATGATAAAACTATTGTAACCAGTGAATAAACCACATTCTAATATGTCTGAGACCAATAAGTACCACATTAAGATGTGTACGATAGATATTCATTCTGAGATAAAGCAAGATGGCACCGAATCGAAACATAAAATTAAGTAGGCTAACAATGAGTCTAGTTTTTATCATACAGATCTCTCAAGGAAATTTAGTTTCAAATGCAATTTAGCAATTTGTTTACTAAAATTAATCAAAGCAAATCGCAACCTCAGCAAATTCACAGCTATTAAATTTGTATTTGAAGATCGAAAACATACTCCTATCTTCTTCAATTCGTCGATATAGTGCTATATTCCTCAATATACTGGACGTAGGAACTTGAAAGATAATTCAACACGGTAGATATTTGTATTCTTCAAGTTAATATATATGCGTGTATATGTGTTATGTTGTAAATTCTTCTGTGTGTTAAATAATACTAATGATATTCTACAAACTCACCATAGTAGCTATGAGCTTATATTCATAGGAAAAGGTTAATTGCTTTGCCTCTGTAACATTTCACCTCAGTCATTGACGTAATTCATTTTCACAATAATATAAGACTTCCAAATGCAATGCGGTTATATACTTCATATGACATTTCATTAGCTTAAATGAACACATATTATCAATTTATTCAATTTATCATCTCTATAAATACAAAAACCAATTTGTAAGTTAGACATGAATGTCCTGCTCTAAACAGAAAGTCTAGTCATTTAAGCCGCAAGATTAATAATAAATTATTTCATTCGGACAAAGCTATAAATTTCTTTGCTGAAAGCATGGTCCCAGTTGTATGACTGCTATAAAGTTTTATGAAATATAATGACGAAAGTCATAGAGTGATGTTAATGTAAAGTTAAACAAAATAGGCGCAGGAGTGGATGTGTGGTAAATAGCTTGCTGACCAACCACGGGGTTCTGGGTTCAGTCCCACAGCGTGGCACCTTGAGCAAGTGTCTTCCACTATAGCCTCGGGCCGACCAATGCTCTGTGAGTGGATTTGGTAGACGGAAACTGAAAGAAGCCCCTCGTATATATATATGTATATATATATATATATATATATATATATATATATATATATATGTATGTATGTGTGTATATGTTTTGTGTGACTGTGTTTGTCCCCCCAACATCGCTGGACAACCGATGCTGGTGTGTTTGTGTCCCCGTAACTTAGCGCTTCGGCAAATAAGACCGATAGAATAACTACTAGGATTACAAAGAATAAGTTCTGGGGTCGATTGCCTCGACTAAAGGCGCTGCTCCGGCATGGCCGCAGTCAAATGACTGAAACAAATAAAAGAATAAGATATTCAGTAGAGGATGTTTTCTGTAAAGATATTCAGTAAGGGATATTTTCAGTTCAGCATATTGATAATCATTTTATTGTTATCTGCAATAATATCAATACTTGTATATACTGAGCAGGTTAAGCTGCTATGCATGTTATTTCGATTTGATTAGATCGGGAAATATCTTCCCGAATGTCTAATGCTGAGTAAGATGAATTTAATCCGATTACTGAAGATAAACCTATTTATATTTGTCAATTGAAATATAGGACCCTGGAACTTAAGTTCTAATGAATTAATTTAAGGCTTTATTAATTATCCGCAATTATTCTCCAAATTACCACTTGAAGATAATCTGAGTCAATTAGATGAACTTGTTAATGAACTATAAATGTGAATTTGTGTAGCATTATTTGGTGTTTGTCGAGCGTCGCACACATTGACTGGAAGTATTTCTTCCACGTCTTTACATTCTGAGTTCAAATCCGTCTGATGACAACAGTGCCTTTCATCCTTCCGAGAACAGTAAAATAAGTACTGAACTTGATGGTATCAATTAACTCCTTCGCTACAGATTCCAGAACTTGTGCATATAATATTTGATTATGTTACGGGAAGCTATTATTCAAATTTCACCGAGGCCGACTTTGACGTTCATCATTTCGGGGTAGCTAAAATAAGCACCAGTTAAGTACTGGTGTCTATATAATCGACTAGCCAGCCACGAATGTCAGGCCTTGTGCCTATAACAGAAATAATTAACATGTTATCATCGTGTGTATTGGCGTAAGTCAACCAGCTTCTAAAGTTTCATTAGATTTCGTTGTAAATTATTTGCTTACTGTTATTAAATTTTGATAAAATTTTAAACTAGGTCCCTATTTCACTAAGTAAAGAGAGCAACCGGCATATTGTGCCCTAAGGGGCAGAATTGTTGTAATATTTGTTTGCTTTTGTCTATTTAGTTTACATTGGAATTATGGCGTCATATGTGCCCAGTGTCGGATTGAGTGAGAAGGTACCAGCAAAACCTCATACTATTACTAGCTTCATGATAAAGCAAAGCACGAAAAAAAGATTCACAGCAGAACATCACCGCTAGCAGTATTAACAACAACAATAACAACAGCATCAACAACCGCCACAGCAGTAGCAATAACTACAACAAGAATAATATCAAAGTGTGTGGTGGGTGTAACTGCAGCATTGAGAAATCGTTTGCTGGGATGGCAAAGAAATTACTTCTGCCTCTCCTACTTTCTTAGATGCAGGCAAAACAGCTTCTGAAGATAAATGAAAGGAGAGTACAATTTACTATACAGCCGAGTATTTAGCAGTAACCGCACGAGAGACGGGAGTGTGTCACCTTTTGCTGGTGAAAAATTCAAAATATGAAGTTGGAACACACAATCAACTGATAATGAGCCCTGATAAATATATGTGCAAATATAACCCATGTCATCATAACAAGACAGTTCGATGGCCTGGAAGTCTTTTTGAAGAACAAAATACGTTGAAGCACTCCATATCTCTCATATGTGACAGAAACACTTCAAACACAGCTGCAGCGAACTGGATGTTTTTCAGGGTTTTGGCAGCTTAACAAAAAGAATTATAACGTAGGAGTAGCTGTGTGGTAAGTAGTTTGCTTACGAACGACATGGTTCCGGTTTCAGTCCCACTGCGTGGCACCTTGTGCAAGGGTTTTCTAATATAGCCCCGGGCCGACCAAAGCCTTCTGAGTGGATTTGGTAGACGGAAACTGAAAGAAACCCGTTGTATATATGTAATATATATATGTGTGTGTGTGTATGTATATGTTTGTGCGTCTGTGTTTGTCCCCCCAACATCGCTGGACAACCGATGCTGGTGTGTTTACGTCCTCGTAACTTAGCGGTTCGGCAAAAGAAACCGATATAATAAGTACTAGCCTTACAAAGAATAAGTCCTGGGTTCGATTTGCTCGACTAAAAGGCGGTGCTCCAGTATGGCCACAGTCAAATGACTTAAACAAGTAAAAAGAGTAACTCACTCAGTAGTTTGAGATACAGAAACGTCTGGCAATACTGAATTACATTACGCATCATTTCTCATTAAACCTACTTTAAAGTTGCTGTTCTCTATTTTGTATTAACTCCAATCATTTTCGAAGAAGAGATATTGGAGCTTATCCAACGTGATTAAATCGTAGGAAGAATAATTTACTATTGATTGAGGTACATAATAAAGTGTTTTTCAATCGCAGATTTTTGTCCCTGAATAGGATACTTTTCTTCCTCCGTGCCCATTGCTTCTTGCGCAATGTACAGAATGACAGAGGAGGACGCGCAAGAATGATTTTGCAACAGGAACACATTTGCGCCGTTTAAAATAGCTGTGCGTTTTAGGTTTCTTGGTTTAAATGCTTGCTATGCAACACTTGCTAGAATGGAATAAACCTGTTAGAGATTTTCTGAGTGAAAAGCCATTTTTTGAATGCTGAGGTGTCTTTCTTGATTGAGAAACAAACACAAACAAAATGGCAGAAAAGCGAACGTATTGCATCTGTTATATTTGGATAACTCCATCGCAGCTATTTGATTTATTTGAGCAAACAATGCACAACCAGGTCTCTTATGGACATATTGGCAATCGTATTTGATGAAGTGTATTGAATTGCAAAATTACAAATTAATGTTTGCTTTAAATGTCTTGATCAGGAATAGACGGAAAAGAGCTATACATCTGATAGCAATTTTGTTTCGTCCAACCAATCATATTCCTCTAGGTAGCAGATAGATATTGTTACTAGTTAAAGTATATTGGCCAATGACTCTGAAAAACATATTTGGCATCTCATCACTTTCTTGTCTTCCATGTAAGGTTAAGTTTTGTCGAGGTGACAAACATATCATTATTAATTAACTGGGATTTCACTATATTAAAACGCGCACGCATTTTTCAACAATTGGCTTCTTAAGCTTTGCTGATATATCAAAATCAATGTAATTATACATGTGCCAGCCTTCTTGCTATTCTATGGTTTAGATTAGACAACTCAACTGAACAGCATTTAGCCCACAAATCCATCGTACTTCTCCCTTGGTATGATACTATAGCTATGAATGCACGTCCTCCTAGGAGAATCACTTCTTGTTTGTTTTTATATTTGTCGTTACAAGTGAAAGTATTGAGAAATTATTGTCAGACAAAACGGTGAATGTATCTCAGAATAATTTCTTCTCAGTCATGCAGGTTTAGAGAGTTAACGCTAAAACTTGAAAGAAAAATACACAATTGGCCTTTAACGAAGTAATTATTGATAGCCTTTTCTAAGTGTATATAAATGTCTTATATCAGCGCTTTTTTTAATGAGTTCTAATGTACTACAGTCTCTCAGGTTGTATATTAAGAGCATTGTCAATTGTATACTGGTGGTAAATTGGTTTGCTTCAATGAAACTGACTGAATTTATTGTCTTCAATTATGAAAGGTTAGACAGATAAGACAATATACGAGACAGATTTGAAAATCTAATGCTGCTTATGGTATTCGAAAGTAAGATATTGAGATAGAAAGGAGAGAATATTGTCGCACATCATAGGGCATGTGTCTCATTCATATAGTGGACCGTGTAGATTTTGCACTTGAGTATTTTGTTTATCTTGTCATTTGGCCCTCCACCCATGTATAACAGAAACATCATTACATTTAAGTATATTGAAATGGCGTACATTTTCCCAGAGGGAACCTTGTTGATATCAGTGACAATATATATCTCCAAGAAGGATATAGGCATCAATGCATACTTGAAACTTCAGAAATGGCTGTTCCTTGAATGGATCGTCTCTTTATCTTTCCCAATTTTTTAATCTCCAACTCTTTCTATTCCCCAATCTTTCTATCTCCCATTCTTTCAGTTTCTCATTCTCTGACACTTCATCATTGTTTACATTTCTATAATTTCTTGATGTTACATTCGACAAAGATTGCTCACATTTACAAATGCGTTACATCATTCATTTCCCTAAAAATTGCACTTATAGGGGCGACGAGCTGGCAGAATCGTTAGCACGTCAGGCAAAATTCTTAGCGGCATGTCGTCGGTCTTTACTTTCTGAGTTCAAATTCTGCCGAGGTCGACTTTGTCTTTCATCCCTTTTGGCGTTGATAAGATAAGTACCTGTTGAACACTGGGATCGATGAGAAGACTAACTTCTCCCGAAAACTGCTGGCATTGTGCCAATATTTGAAACCAATAATAGGAGAGAGAGTGAGAGTAAAGGAAGTCAATAAGGTTAAGGTAGCGAATAGGAAAGTAATCAAAAGCATCACAATTGAAGAAGAAATAGAAACAGAGCGGGACATAGAATGGTTGATGATATCTTAGTTGCAGCTTTAGAGAGAAGAAATGACAATGAAATATGGAAAAATAAAAGAAATTAAAGGTCACAGAGAGAGAGAGAGGGGGGAAGGGATGGCAAGTGAGAAAGAGGGAGAGAGAGATGAGAAAAAGGTAGGGAGAGACTATAAATGGAAGCAGTAAAACCGTCAATGAAGAATGAGGAAAGGCAAATGAGAAATATCTGAGAGAGAGAGGAGAAAGAAAGAGAGGGGGGATAGAGAGACGAGGGATAGAGAGAGGGGATAGATAGATAGAGAGAGACGGGGGATATGCACACAAAAATGTTCATGGTGGTGGTGGTGGTAGTACTTGTGGGGGTGGGTGTTTTTGCATGCATGATGTGTGCGTGGGTGTTAGAAACGTCATTCGTTTCAATTACATATTGCAAATACGATCGAGTTCTTATTCAATTATATTTCTGATTTTTTATTTCAGATTTTCAAATGCAAATCATAAGAATTATAATGTCCCATGATCCCTCATCACATCATTGTTTCAAAATCCATCTTTTTAAAAAAATCTTTTGTAGTAACACTGATTGATATAGAATGATTTAGAATCATTATATTAGCATTTCATATATAATATTTGTATAAGAAAAAAAATCTTAGGTAAATTAATCATAAAAAAAAAGCAAAAATTTGAATTTGCAACATATTTCAGACATATTTTTAAAACGTGCAAACATATGTATACCAGAACCCGAACACACATGCGCGCGCGTACATATGCAAAGGCATACATGCACACACACGCGCGCACACACAGGTGGACATATACATACACACACGCACATTTATATTTCCATTCGTTTGGAACATCCTTCCTCATAGATTCATTTGATCATATCAGCCTTGGTTCAAAAGATATACAACCAAACAGACTTTGGATCAATGATAGATGACTTCTATGTAGTTTACAACCTGGTTGATTACGTACTCATGAGGAAAGGAATCTGAGTAATCTTAAACTTGAAGAAAGATTAGTGAGACACTGAAAGCCTTGGGGAAGATAAATTAGGAATGAAATGCCCGGTGAGCAAAATTTCTCTAACAAAGCATGTACCATGGATAAATAAATAAATAAATAAATAAAGATCAACTATCCATTCTGGATTGTATGGAATATATACTGGATTCTGTGGAATATATACTGGAGTCTGTGGAATTTTGAAGGCTCTCGGATTCGCGAACTTGTACACAAGTCCGGGTTTCATTATGAAGCCAGCGGCATTGCCACGCGTATTTAGCATCATTCTGTCTTTCTGTTCATTAAATTCTGGGGCTCTGGCTCTGTCCATCAAGTTGTACGTTCTGGAAAGTATCTATCTTCTTTCAGAACATGTCAGTCTATTTCATACTGAACGCCTGTTCCTGTTTATATCCTTGTCCCCGATCACCTGCCTGAAGGTGTCGAGCTACCTCTCGGTGACTTTGTTGGCTGATGCTATCTCTCTATGCAGGGAAACAAAAATTTATTTTAAAGTGTTTATGAAAACGGTCAAACCATTCCTTGCTGGTTTGAAAATTTTCGGGCTCCGGTGCTGTCAAGGGTCTTTTATGCAGTTCTTCGGTGCCTTCTGCTCCTTTTCCTCTGTCGAACTGCTGGTGTAAAATCGCGCTTTCTCGCGGATGATGTTACCACTCAAGGGGATGGTTTTCGTTTTGCAGTCACTTATCCACAATGCCAAAGCAGATTCCATCCTGACTCAGTGCTTATATCTCAATATCGTTATCTTTTTGACACAATCACAGAAACTTAATGTTACGGTAGTCCTGATTGCCACCTCGTTCTTCTTTATGTAGCGTAGGTGCGTTCATTAACAATATAATAGCGACCTACTGCTGCATAACTTTTACCTTCCCGGAACATGTCCAACAGTTGTACCTTCTCATTGAGCGTCATAGCCTGTTTTTGGCGCTTAGGTTCACTGCCAGAAGCCTTAGATGGTGTAGGACGTTTAGGTGGCATCCTAAGAATTTAATAACACGCTGCGAAGAACACAACACTCAACAAAATACCGGATATAGCTACTTGACGCACTTTTTACCCACCAAAAACCTACAAAAAGTCTTCATTACGTCTAATATGCGCATAACATCAATGGGAGTTTGAACAGAGATTAAAAATAATCACGGTTTTGAAAGTTTAGTTTGTATTACGACTAGATACAGTAATCTATACTATAATAATAAGAAAGAAAGAGAGAGTGAGAGAGAGAGAGAGGGGGACAGCAAGTAAACTAATTTCAATAAGGCTACATTGGCTCACAACTTTAAAAGTTATACTGTTGAAATAAACAATGTGTATGAGCAGATATAGCGATGATTTTTAAAAGTGCGCTGGTATAAAATTTACGTTCTGTCTTGTGTTGTATATATATTTGAATTGTCATCTACAACTAGCCCAAGATGTTTTTGAGAGACAAATACAGCAAGAGAGGGAGAAAGGGTGTATATGTGTGAAATATAGAAATATGTCGCTTACTAATTAGCAAGCTTTGATTGAAAGCAGGAATGAAAGATATAAGATACAAGTCTACTTGTATCTAAAACACATTCAGAAGTACAATAGAAATAATCTTTGGCACAAATTATACAGCCGATGTATTAAATCTCATTTGAATCCAATGATAAATATAGCTATAAATGTTGGAATGTATCATTCGTAGCACAATAATTCTTTCAGTTAATGAGAATTCAAGCACAACTATGGACTCATGCTGATTTCTCACAAATGTAACAAACGAGAATTCTTGAATCAGGTTCTACATACACTCAGACATATGCAAACACACACACATATGTATGCATGTATGTATCAACATTTATATATATATATATATATATATATATATATATATATATATATATATATATATATATATATATATCGAGAGAGAGGGGCGAGAGAGAGAGAGAGGGGAGACTGCGGCAGCGATACTGGTTATTAATAGTTATCGTCAAGCTAACATGGCAGTCCAGGAAAATAGGACGAATGCTGTCGTTGATTAGATCCAGGAGACCATGGCATCTAGCTAGCTATGTGATACACAAACCTGTGTCCATTATAACCCTCGAAGGTCGTAATGCACACACATTTGTGAGTCATAAAGCTACCTAGAGGCAATGGCCTCTTGGAGCTAATCAACGGCAGCAATTGTCCTATTTTCCTGGACTGCCATGTTAGCTTGACGATAACTATTAAGGTATGGGATTCTATCGATATAACTCGACAAAATCTAAACACTTCACTTCGGGTATTTCCGTGGAAGCAAATGACAATTCGATTCTGTTTTCTGCCTGAAAATTTGCGGATATTACATACACACATGAAACAGGTAAGTACAAACATGCAAGGCTTTTTTTCTTCAAGTTTAAAATGAGACATTGCTGGCATAATTTCGTTATATCTATACTCCACAACCCACGGAAATACCCGAAGTGAAATGTCTCGATCTTGCCGAGTTATATCGAAGGAATGCCCGATGGCATTTTTTCGATATGACTCGACAAAATCAAAACATTTCACCGGGTATTTCCGTGGAAGCAAATGGCTATTCGATTCTGTTTTCTGCTTGGAAATTTGCGGATTTTACATATACACATGAAACAAGTAAGCTATATCGAAGGAATGCCCGATGTTTAAAATGAGACATTGCTGGCATAATTTCCACAAACCACGGAAATTTTGATAAACTACTCAAAGGAATTTCATGAAAATTTTGAAAAACTTTTCAAAGATTTCGGTGAAAATTCAAAAAAACTTTTCAAAAGAATTTGATAAAAATCCTGAAAAACTTTTTAAAGATATGATGAAATATTTGAAAAACTTTTCAAAGGATTTTGATGAAAATTTTGAAAAAATTTTCTAAGGAATTTCATGAAAATTTTGAAAAACTTTTCATTAAATTTTGATGAAAATGTTTTAAAAAATTCAAAGGAATTTTATGAAACTTTTGTGAACATTTTGAAAGGAATTCGACGAAAATTGTGTAAAACTTTTCAAACGAATTTGATGAAAATTTTGAAAAAGTTTTCAAAGATTGTGCTGAAAATTTCAAAAAATCTTTTAAAGGAATTTCATGAAAATTTTAAAAACTTTTCAAAGGAATTTCATGAAAATTTTGGAAATTTTTCAAAGGAATTTGCTGAAAGTTTTGAAAAACATTTCAAAGATTTTGGTGACAATTTTGAAAAACGTTTCAAAGGTTGAAAATCTCGAAAATCTTTTCAAAGGAATTTGATAAAAAATTTGAAAAACCTTTCAAAGACTTTTGTGAAAATTTCGAAACACATTTCAAAGGAATTTGATGCAAATTTTGAAACAGTTTTCAATGCTACTGGTGAAATTTTTGAGAAACGTTTCAAAGGAATTTGATATAAGTTTTCAATAATTTTTGAAACGATTTCGATGAAAATTTTTAAAATCTTTTCAAGGGAATTTGATGTAAATTTTGGAAAACTTCTCAAATTAATTTGAGGATCATTTTGAAAAAGTTTTCAAAGAAATTGTGAGAGTTTTCAGAACATTTCAATAGAATTTGATGTTAATTTTGAAAAAATTGTGAAAGAAATTTGATGAATTTATGTTAAAATTTGATTTCTTCTTCTTCTTCTTCTTCTTCTTCTTCTTCTTCTTCTTCTTCTTGCTTCTTCTTCTTCTTCTTCTTCTTCTTCTTCTTCTTCTTCTTCTTCTTCTTCTTCTTCTTCTTCTTCTTCTTCTTCTTCTTTCTTCTTCTTCTTCTTCTTCTTCTTCTTCTTCTTCTTTCCCTACCTAGAATTCAAAACGACCTCGAACCCACAAAATTAAACAAGAGAGACAGAGACAGGCAGAAACAAGGAAAATGACACTTGCAAATGCCACTTGTACTATGCAAATATTCTTTTAAAATACTTTTCATTTAATGTTCCCAAAATTTAATTGTTTTCCATACTTACAGTTGAAAAAGTCTCGATGACTGAAATCAGTACTGAAATGTCTTTTATAAAATTATTTTAGCATTTTCTATCTTGACTTTTACCATATAAATATATATATATATATATATATATATATATATATATATATATATATATATATATATATATATATATATAGATAGATAGATAGATAGATAGATAGATAGATAGATAGATAGATAGATAGATAGATAGATAGATAGATAGATAGATAGAGAGAGAGAGATATAGATATATAGATATATAGGTATACATATATATATATATATATATATATATATATGCATATGCATATATATACACACTCATACATATATATGCGCTTGTGTGTATGTGTTTGTATGTATAATTTGAGTTGATTGGTCAAGGAGCGAGAAATTACAGAACTTAATACGGAAACATTCTGTATACTTTCACACATTATACACGGAATATTTAAATTGCTAGTTCTCCGACTTCAACATTTCAACTGTTTCAACCGGTAAGCTTATCCCGCTGCTCCTTAAATAATCTAATACATGCATATGTTTTGAAATACTATGCATATGACATTTGGGAAATGCATATGTCTAGGTCTTTTTTGTGGCGTGCGAATGATACTTAAAGCGACAGAGTCCGCTAATTCGTTGCTGGTGGGAATATCGAAACGTCGTGTTTCTTTATATTCAACTTTGCATTTGTAAGCAACACCTTATACAAGACAGTTCACTCTTCCATTTGTTCTTTTATGTAATTCTGTTTTTGTTAAAGTAATTCTTGGAATATATTATAAAAATATTTTGATATAGGAATTTTTTTACAAACCAATTCGAAAATCGAGAACGCCTATGTCTACAAGACAAATACTTATCTGGAATACAATTAAATTTGTTCTTGAGTTCAAACTATTACTGCAAAAGGCACTTCTTAAGATCCAATCGAACATACCAAGTACATGGACGTTCCAATCATTTTCTATGAATCGTGAACCAAATACTAATATTTTAAATGCTTTTAGACTGCGATTGATTGTAACCAAGCACATTAGCGTGGAACCTTCGCTGGTCTTTCCATAATCCAACAATAAACCTTGAACTGCTTTAGCCAGCACAGATTACTTCCATCACATCTTTAGTTATATTTTCCAAAACTGCTCATGAATGTATTTTATTTGGCAAGCTCTCTTCCTCATTGCTTTCAGATTTTAAGCATACTGAGAGAGAATTTTTCTGCTAATTGAGATTAATGCCAGTTATTTAAAGTGTTTTAACTCTATATATTGCATATGCAAGAATCCATCGCATTTGTTCTCATATATAATGGAGCCATTGATCAAAAAGCTTTCTTTTCACTCTAATGCGTTTTGTATTTTCATTCAATTAGCATAGTGGTGAGGTGCAATTTGATTTATATTGAACCTCATCTTTGTATTTTTGCACCTATACACGCACGCACATTCTTACATACACAAACATGCTTATCTGTTCTCTCACCGAAATGTATGGATTTCACTTTAAGTTAGATTGCTTTAGTTTCTACTGGGCGTTTGTATGTTTATGTCATATTACTTTTTCTGTTTTTGATTTTACTATTTCTCATATGGAAAATCAGCGAATCATTAGCACGCTGGACAAACTTCTTAACGGCATTTCTTTCGGCTTTACACACTGAGTTCAAAATTCCGCTGGAGTCAGCTTTGCTTTTAATCGATTCAGGTTTGATAAAATAAGTACGAGTTAAATGCTGGGTTCAATGTAATCGACTAGACTACCCTCACCTATAATTTTAGGTCTTGTGCCTATGGTAGATAGAACGAAAGAATTATGGTAGTGAATTAACTGAAATCAGTCGATCAAAATGACTGTGTTCGTTCGGACTCTGTACGAACTCAAGCTGAAATCCAACCGAGGGATTTTACTCCTCCTAGTGGTCAAATACTAATTTCTTTAATTAAAACTTTGTCCTAATTATCAGGTTTAATGTCTAAATTAGAAACAATTATTTATCACAACAATATATATTTCTTATGTTAATCACAATTTTTTTGTTATAAATCTAGTTTTTATTTTGGGGAAGAGATACTTAAAATTCTAGTAAGTATTTTAGCAAAGAATTGTTATACCTATTTTCTATCTCCATCTATGAATCCTATGTCTATCCATTCCAAATCTACACTGAATAATTTTACAACGATTTTTTCTCAAACATGCCAGCACTTATGTAGAACTCCTTACCCCTAATAATTATCCCTCTCTATATATCTCTCACTCATCTCACACACGCTCAATATCATTCACACTTACAAACATTACCTTTACACCCTTAAAGAAGCTCAAGGCTTTACCATCACAAGATACTCTTACTATCTTTACTGCTACCTCAAACCTCCAGCAGTTTATCGAATAATATATTTAGAGGAAACCGATTTTATTCACACCTTTTTTTATGTTAATCTTTCTAGTGTTTTTTCTTATGCCCATGGCTATCCACTCATCATCCATATCGATACGGAACGTGTAGAGGCCAAATATCTTGAATCGTTTACAGACTTCACTATTCTGTTTCGTCACTTAAAAGTAGCTTCAACCAACTCCACATTATCATTCTCATCTCCATTATATCTTTTGCATCTCCAGAGTAACACTCGATGTATTCATCAATTATTACGCCCATTGCAACGCCTGGTTATTTCTGACTGAAGTCAAATCATTCTCTCAGCGAACAACAATCAATAGCCATTGAAGCTCTCGCTACGTTAAGTTTACTACTTTGTCGAATATCAGCAAATTAACGCTGAATTTCAGAAAATGTTTTTGAAGAGCTTTTGACGCGCCATAAACATACTTGCGTCCCCTACATATGGTAGGGCATATCTAACTATCTGTCTATCTATCTATCTATCTATCTATCTATCTATCTATCTATCTATCTATCTATCTATCTATCTATCTATCTATCTATCTATCTATTTATCTATCTATCTTCCTATTTATCTAGCTATTTTTCTAGCTACCTACCTACCTACCTACCTACCTACCTACATACCTACCTACCTACCTATCTATCTATCTATCTATCTATCTATCTATCTATCGATCTTTATATCTACCTATCTATCTATCTATCTATCATCTATCTATCTATCTATCTATCTATCTATCTATCTATCTATTTATCTATCTACCTATCTAGCTATCTTACTATCCACCTATGTAACTATCGATCTACCTACATACCTACCTATCCATTCATCCATCCCTCTATCTATCTATCTATCTATCTATCTATCTATCTATCTATCTATCTATCTATCTATCTATCTATCTATCTATCTATCTATCTCTATCTCTATCTATCTATTCTCCACGAAGATGAAGGTATATATATATGTATGTATGTATATGTATATGTATATATATGGAATTTTTCTCTTGCCCTTATTTTGTAAATTATTTATAAATTTAACCTTTAAAGGTATTTTTTGATATGTTGGCCATTGATAAAAATTTTTTCCCGAAAAAATTTTTTATCATACTTTAGTTATAAACTTAATAGTGTTCACTTCCGGATTCTCTCACTGTGTGAAAGTTTCTAGTTCGAATCACACGTGTCTCGAGATGTGTCGAAGATTTTCTATTTTGGATATATTTGGGGTACTTAGGTCTGCTCGTGACTTAGTACTTGCTTTTTCCATGGGTATGAGTAAGTATTTCACTTATATCTCACGTTTTTATCGCTGAAGTGGGGAAAATTCTTACGAATTAACCCCGAAATTGGGACCAATACGGTAATAAATGATTTTTTAGAAATTTCTATCGGTTTGTTTCGAGACGCATAAATTATAATGGTTATTGACAATTTTTGTCTTTTTTTCGGTATATTTGGCATTGGAATTTTTCTTTTGCACTTATTTTGTAAATTATTTATAAATTAAAACTTTAAAGGTATTTTTTAATATGCTGGCCATTGATAAAAATTTTTCCCGAAAAAGAAATGTTATCCTACATTAGTTATATATATATATATATATATATATATATATATATATATATATATATATATATATATATATATGCATTTACATATATATATACATATATATATATATACACACACGCATACTCACACATACATACACAGAGTGAGATGAATGAACTGTCGTTTAAATTACACACACAAAAAAGAAAATAACACTGACAACTTATTTGGCAACTTATTTTTTATGCACATGGCTATCCACTCATCATCCATATCGATACGGAACGTGTAGAGGCCAAATATCTTGAATCGTTTACAGACTTCACTATTCTGTATCGTCACTTAAAAGTAGCTCCAACCAACTTCACATTATCATTCTCATCTCCATTATATCTTTTGCATCTCCAGAGTAACACTCGATGTATTCATCAATTATTACGCCCATTGCAACGCCTGGTTATTTCTGACTGAAGTTTACCAAAATTACATAAAATTATCTAGAAATACTAAGGACTAAATTTACTCAATAAAATCGTCATTGCCTTCAACCACGGCTTCCAGGTGACTTCGGAATCTCCTGCAACTCTTCTGTATTGTTTCTCCTTGTTTATGTTGGTGAATGCTGCGATAATTCTTGCCTTCAGTTCTTCTTTGTTGTTACAATGAATGCTGTTGGTCTCTCGCTCAACTGCACCCCATATGTAATAATCAAAGTGATTGAAGTCTGGGGTGTTAGGCCAGATGTTAGGGGTGATTTCGGCGTAGAAATTGTCTGATAGCCATGACTGGGTTCTCGTGTTTGTGAGGAATGGTGCAGAGTCTCGTTCCCAGACATAAAGTGTTCCAGCAGTTGCCCTCTTGAACCATGGCAGCACTACTTCCTGCAGGCACTTGATGTAGACCTCCGTGTTGTGTCCGAGGCCGTGTGAGAAGATAAATGGAGGCATAACTTTGCCATCATTTGTGATCAATCCAAAGGCCATGATGTTGACTGGATGTTTAATTTTTATCACAAATCGGTACATGTCCTGAGATTGCACTGTCCTCAGATTGACACCCAAACACTCAAATGTTCGTGATGGACCTTCTCGCGCGAATACCTAGCAATTTATGTCCTTTCCAAATTTTTGGCAGTGTGAATTGCATCATGTGGCTGTTTTTATTAAATAGTGTACAGCTGACTCTACCGTACAGTGTAGTTGACAAAATCGAAAACAGACAAAGCGCATGCGCCAAATTTATAGAAATATAAAATGGCGAAAAACATTAAAGTTTTAAGTATATTGGCGTACTTACAGGTCCTTGGATGTCCTCTGATATTTCGTTTCTCAGATGGAACAACAATATAATGTTTTTCTCTTAAATCTGTTGGTCAGAGAATGATTTTGCAAGTTTAAAAAATCGGTAGGGAGCAGAACAACATGGCAAGGCATATGTTAATACAATGCACGTATGTGTTGATTTAAAATCATACTGTGGTCAAACTCTGTATGTTAGCGTTCCAGGAAAGATTAAATATGCATCAGTCATCTATCAGATTTTATTGAACCACCTCTAATCCTAACAGCTGGCCATCAGCCAATCTAAGAAATGTTTGAATGTTATTTCACATGTAAATAAACATAGTAAAATAACAACAATCGCAGTATAATTTGTGTAGATTAATGTTCCTTTTCAACGAATCGTTTAGCTGTAAACGAAATATACTCAAATTGTTATTTACCCAAATATTGAAAACTCATATTACTATTGAATAATTGCAACTGAGAAAGGTTTAATATATTTGAAGTTTACTATCTCCTAATTATATTAGTGTAAATTGAATTTGCATATTTTGTATCACAAATCAAATGCTGCACCAAAATAGCTACCTTAAATTTATACATATTAATACCTGCGCGTAAAGATTCCCTCAAATGTGCAAAATTCGAAAATAAAAATTTATTATTTATTCAGTAATGAAAGAAGAGATTGTATGTCGACTAATGGATAGTATAATGAAGGCGTACATTATGTAACATAGTTTGGAGTAATACGCTAGTTCAGTATGAAAATAACCTTGGTAGAAGAGATACAGCACACTACTGAAGCGCTAATCAAACAGTTTGGTGGTCTCTCCTGCGAAGATGTTATGATATTATATGTGTTATATTTTCCAAATCTCATATCAGGAAATCAATACTGTTGGGTGAAGGAGAAGTCATATCGAATTACATAAGCTCCATTCTCTGAAGACAGACTTCGTTTTGAGATGCAACAATTACAGTAACTCCGAGGTATTTTGCTGTGCGTTGTTCATGAGCAGAGAGGGCATACAACGGTGGATTAAATATTGGTATCGTCGAGAAGAGAAAATATGGATCATATAATCCACCCCTATTGAACAAGACCGTGAATGCAATGGTATGGTGTGGTGTTGTCTTGTTTCTATTTTTGCAATTGCAACCAGAAGAGGAGTAGAAAATACTCACTGAATACAAGATATAGTTATTCATTTATTCTCAATTGAATTTAGGTATTGAACTTAAATTGCATCTGATTTGCGGTTTCGTTTTGGATTTTATGTAGCTATATGATTAAGCGTGGAGGCGCGTGGCTTAGTGGTTAGGGTGTCAGCATCATGATCGTAAGATTGTGGTTTCGATTCCTGGACCGAGCGACGCATTGTGATCTTAAGCAAAGCGCTTCATTTCACGTTGCTCCAGTCCACTCAGCTGGCAAAAAGGAGTAACGCTGCGATGGAGTGGCGTCCTGTCGAGCTGGGGAACACATACCCCATAGAAACCGGGAAACCGGGACCATGTGCCTGGCTAAGCTTTAAAAGGGCGCATTTATTTAATTTTTTTATAAGATTAAATGCATCACTTGTTTTCTAAGGATTGCTAGTGATGTTGCTGTTGTTGATGCAGTTGAGTCGACGTGAACGGTGATGGTGAAGTCGGATGATTAAACGAATCTCTGCAGAGGTATCACGTCTTTGAAATTTTTATCTCGCATGTATTTCCCATTCTTTTAGACAATGGAGTAGGATTTAGAGGAAATATAGCGGCAATTTCTTGTATGTTATGTAGGCAATCAACTGTTGGCACGTCTTAGTAAGATGGACCGTTCTGTCAAGTACGTGCTGAGACGTATTGGATGAAACCAAAAAAACATTCGAATAAATGATATTAATTACCTTGGGACCAAAGTAGTGTTTATTTCAACAGCGATCGTAAAATTGCTTCGATTCAAAATGCATACATACTTACACACATGCACACACACACACGTACGCACACGCGCATGCACACACGCAAACATATATAAAAATGACTAATATATAATATATATGATATATTTGTATATAACTATTATATACATATATATATATATATATATGTAAGTAGGTGTACTATGTTATATACAAAGGAACATAAACACAAGCGCATACATACGCAGGCACACAACATGCATAGACGCAAACATATATCCAATATTTACCACCATTAAATGGTACAAATGCGATATGGAAAAACTATTTGAAGTGTAGACACTTTAACGGCCGTACTTATAGACGCCGTTTTCCTTATCATTTAACATTCGTAATATTTTTTCATGTATGAGGATAAACAATGGAGCCATATATAGCCATATTTATTGATTTCTCGCTGACTGTTTCTTTACGTCTTTCTGTATTTTCTCTCACCGAAAAAAATATATTGCAGTAAGGAAGGAAGAAAAAACGAGACGCATTTGCCATATCTAGTTTGAGAAATAACAACATTCAACCATTGCTTTATAATAACCAGAAAATGTGCCCAATGTTTCGGAAAATAGGAAAATGATGAATCATTTGAACATAAACCGATACAAAAATAAATAATTTTGTGTTTCTAATGACATTTATCATTGTCTTTTCTTAATTGTTTAGACACTTCAACTGTTTTGTTATTTTTCACGCTCTAACAATGAAATATAAATAAATATACACGCGAACTAACAAAGACAAAATACAATTAAATACGAAAACTATAGACGCTAAATAGTTTCAAATGTCGTTCAAATAATATTAGCAATTCGATGGTTTTTTTGTTTTGTTTACTATTAAGTCTCATTGTTACTGTAGATTTCTCGCAAATTATTCATTACAGCCCTTTCTTAATATCTTTATCCGAGTCTCTATACAACATAACTCTTTCTAATATAATAATAAACGATATATATCATTCTCGGTGATCTGATGTTATATCGATTTATCCCAGAAGTGAATTCGATGAAATTAAATTTATTGGGCGGGTCTGATTTGTCGTACTTCTTTTGAACTTCTCAAATAAAACTGAATGCTTCAGATGGAAATTAGTGGCTATATAATTTAGGGATATCAGTATAATTGCTGAGATGTATCATTGTCATATGAAACGTCATACTTTCATCTTTTCACAAGAATTCATTTACACAAACAGTTCACGTTAACATATGGGTGCAAGTTCGAAAACTATTACCATGAAAGTACTAATGTCCTCTTAGGCGATGTTTCCTTTCAAATATGTTCTTTTATTTTTTTTATTTTTTGGCAACATATCTAACACAACTCAACATAAGTTACGGTAAAATATCTCCGACTAAATTATAGTAATTGAACCTTTTACCACTAAAGTGAAATCAATATAATTGCCAGGCTGTATAATTGGTATGTGAAGAGATAACAGTACATTCCTAGTAAAGATAATATCCACTAACATTTAAAATAATAATGCTGTTTTTGAGATCGATTCCTATTAAACGTAGTGCTATGCCTACATTTGGATGAGTAGCCATCAACCATCAGATTCCCATACGAATGAGACAGTAATCAGATATAACGTCTCGAGAGACAATCCTTTTTCTGTCATAGTACCTTCACAGTAAATTATCAAGAGTATTATCTTACTGAGCTGAGAGAGTGCTTCTAATGCCCAGGTAGCTAACGAGGTAAAATAATATATATATATAGTTAATCCAAACAAGAAAGCACAAAAAAAACACAACAGCGTGAGGACGTGGAACAAATATAGTATTATTGGACGCTCAGGAAAAAAGGAAAGAAGGAGGGTTTAACGTTTCGAGCGGAGCTCTTCGTCGGAAACATAGGAGAAGGAAAGATCCAGAGAAGGGAAGACAGAGGAAAAAAATCGCCAACGGTATACACGGGAGGGAATATCATTCCAAACTTACTGGGAAAAATTCAATTTAGAAATACTAATTCAAATTTCACAAAATATATTATATATATATATATATATGTAAACTAGCAGTATCGCCCGGCGTTGCTCGGGTTTGTAAGGGAAATAACTACATAAGCATTTTTAGAGATGTAAAGTATAATAGCCATCTCAATATAGTTAACCACAAAGGGGGGGGTTCTTACTGTAGCTTTTTACGTTCTGAGATTTAATAATAAATTTTTAGAGAGTTACTTCCTTTATATATGCCAAAAATGCATTAAAAATGGGAAAAATTGATGGTAATTTTTTTTTTTAATCGTAGACTCATCGTAGACGCGCGCTAGTACCCAGAAGGGCTCGATATGAATCACGACTATAAGATACCCGGTTTTGGTTAAACTGCACCGCAAAATGTGGGAGTAGTTAGGAATCTAAATCGTAGGAGACAGACAGCACACAACCTCACTTTTATATATAAAGATTAGAAAAAGAACACCTTTTATCAATTCAATAATGAAAAATTAAGTTATACCGTCTAGAAAATTACATATTATAGAAAGATTAAATATGAGATTAAACATAGAACGATGATTAAGTAGTGTGCAAAATAATAAATAAAACGTATATATTTGGTAGAATAACGACACCTATTTCGTGGCTATATTTAAGAAATTATTATAGTAAAAATATTAGTAGTAGTAGTAATAAAATCACTTCAATATAAATATAGCCACTCATCCTTGTAAGTTTGGATTTTATTCCCTCAAATGATAATTATATATATATATGACTGTATGTATGTGTGTGGCATATGTGTACTTGTGTGTGTGTCTGTGTTTGTGTATCATAGTGGATGATCTTGATCTTGTGATCACGTTAATTATGAACCGATGAAGGAATTGCCATTTCCACAGAATTTGAGATATGCTGCATTGATGTTTTGTATAAAATAAAAGGTGACAAATACAACAGTGTTAACTTGTGTGATACTTTGTTAAGTGCGCTTGTTGATAAACTTTCGTCAGACATTTATGAATCGGCTGCATATATACATATGATCTATTAGAACCCCAGAGTCGCAATGCAGGTTTAGCTCTGGGAGAGGCTCTACACACGATTTTTGGCTCACATTTCGAAGGGAAGAACGTAGAACAGCAAGCTTTCACTGATCTAACGAAATAGGGTGCAGTAATGCGCTACGAAATACCTTGGAAAAATGAGTTCCCACTTAAGCGTGAGGATTTGTTTGTACAACTGCACACAAGTATAAAGGCCTATTTCAACTCAAATATACCTCTGACACCACCGAGCTTGGCATTAAATAGAGGGATACACCAGTGACAAAATTTTATTCTATAACAATTTGCAATTACGTGTGCTCATGCGCTACCCGTGGGATAAACTGATTTCCAAGTACCTCTCACTGCCTTCAGTTAACCAAAACTAATTGAGAAACTTTGTCGAAGCCCAACGGATTGACTATAACAATTTTTACATGGTAGACTTACCCTCCCGTCTTGCTTAACAGCACCTTTTGAGGGCTGCTTCCCCCGAGTTGCGTCTTCTTTCATCGTTCACAATCCTTCAGGTCAAAGTCACATTAGCATTAGGAGAGATTCATTCTTTTACTTCCATCTTTCTCGGAGAACCTCATCAGTTAAGCCATAAAAAACTTGACAAATCCAAGTTTTATTGTTGCTTATATTTAAAAAAACAAACAATCGAAACAATTTATCATGATTATTAGACATTGATATAATGGTATCATTGATAATATCCGGTGTCAAGCAAATTAGAAATCTATTTATTGATCTACCATGAAAGAAACTGAAAACACCTAATTATCATTGCTGTTCTCTTGTGAACGTTGTGGTATCCGTTAATGCATATAAAAGCCTATAACATACTATTCACCTCTCTGTCGTAATAACAAAATACTGGACAGTCTCTTAAAAGCAAAATATAGCTATTTTGAAAAGACCACAAAAAATAAAAGAAAACACAAACCAAAAATTTATTTTAAGATGCACACGTTTTAGTACGACTACAATGATTTAAAATCACCTAATTAAAATTGGAGGTTCTTAAGCTAATATTTCCACGAAATCATTTAATGATGCTTTTAACGAAATTTTCTTTGAAATTCTCTCATGAAAGCCCGCTTTTTGTCCCTTAACAATAATTTTGATAAACATTAGTTAGATTGATTTGACAGTCTTACAATATTTAAGTGGTAAATTGTGCTTTTCGTATGTTTTGAACAATTTCATCGAAGGAATAAATATAAATAGAAGTAAAAAAAAAAAAATTATAAATAACGGACGGAAGCGGTAGAGTGAAAGATAGAACTATTGAAGTATGGGCAATGTACGTGGAACTGAAGGGTAAGGAATAGTAAAAGCGATCACCAATGTAGATACAATAACAGACCATCGTAGTAGATACAATAACAGACTATCAGAAAGCTAATTTAACAACCACCGAATTACTTCACCGATGTCTACACACACTTGCATAGTTAGGGAGTCAGAAGAACATGTGCATCCATATGTTCATTTATTCAGACAAATATATGTGCGTAAATGTGTATGTATTTATGAAAAAAATGTATATAAACCACGACACACGCGCATTCACATACATACATATATATATATATATATATATAAACATATATATGCATAAGTATGTATATATATATATATATATATATATATGTATATATATATGCATATAAATATATATATATGTATAAATATGTATATATGTATGTATATATATGAGCATACGTAAATATATGTATATATACAGGCATATACACTTATATATATATATATATATATATATATATATATATATACACACATACATACATGCATACACATACATATAGATTCATACATATATATATATATATATATATATATATATATATATATAGATGCATTATGTGTGTGTGGCGGATGTAGACACTAACACATATAATGCATGAATACAAAGGCATATACATATGTATGGATGAGAACAATAGCCAAAAGCAGTGATAGCTGAGAGCAAATCTCTTTCAATCAGATGAATAGACAGCAGTTATTGAATTGAGAACATTAGCCATTCTTTACGATAATATTATGACGTTAAAACAGCCGATTTTTTGACATTCGGATTGAATATTAATTCGCGTTTATAGTATTTTTGAGAATCTGTCAATAAGAAAATCACCAAATGATTAGTCATGCCTCGTTCTTGAAAAAATTCTGACTGAATTATCGTCTGTCAGTAATTGCAACGCTATTCTTGCGACACGAAACAACAAATATTTTATGCAAGTGGACAAAATAGCATAAGATTACACAAAGTACATACACACATACATACATGCATACATAGATAAATGCATACATATATATGCACATATATACACACACATAGATGAATATATATGTGTGTATATATATATATATATATATATATATATATATATATATATATATAATATATATATATATATAAACACACACAGAAGTACATATATCTGTGTGTATATGCGCATGCACCACACACACACACACGCACACAAAGACACAGATATGTATGTATATACGGTTATTGCTATCATTAATAGTAATTGTAATAAGAGAAAACATTTTTCATCCCTTTCTTTTTCTTCTTCAACTAATTACTATTATTATTATTGTGTTGTTGTTGTTATTGTTGCTGTCATAATAATAATAATAATAGTAATAATAATAATAATAATAATAATAATAATAATAATAATAATAATAATGATAATGATATTAATGATATGATAATGATAATAATAATAATAATAATAATAATAATAATAATAATAATAATAATAATAATAATTCTTCTTCTTCTTCTTCTTATTATTATTATTATTATTAGTATTATTATTATTATCATCATCATCATCATTATTATTATTTTATTATTATCACTATTATTATTGTTGTTGCTGTTATTATTACTGTTATTTTTATTATCATTATTATTATTTTTTTTTCTTCTTCTTTCAAATTTGCTTCCATTTCTTGCCGAGCGTCTTCCCGACTCCTAGGGCAAAGAAACTCATAGTATACATTGGTAGGCCATTAAACCAAACTCAATAGTTCGTTCATTTTTTTTTCTTTTTTTTTAAGGTTAAATTAAAATACATGGGCAGTAACAGCTCTCACAGCGACAATGCTCTTCTCAATACGTGTGATGTACCAGTTAAGACAATCTTTTGCACTTCTTGCAGGGATGGTAAGCCAGGGATCATTCTCATATAATTTTCGGTTCCCTTCTTGATCATTCCTAGTGCTCCTACGATCACTGGTATTGTAACCGCCTTGAGATGCCACATTTGCTCAATTTCAATGAGTAGGTCTTTATATTTTCTGAGCTTGTCAAACTCTTTCGCTGAGATATTATGATCACAGGGGATGCTCATGTCGATCAATAAGCAAACTTTATTGTTTTTGTCTTTCACAACAATATCTGGTTTATTGGCTTTGATGGTTCGGTCTGTATGTACTGGAAAATCCCACAGAATCGTTACATTTTCTCCTTCAGTTACAGATTCAGGGTGGTGATTATACCACTTGTCGGCAGTTTTGATATTGTAATGCCGACTTATTAGCCAGTGTAGATATTGGCCAACTCTGTCATGTCTTAATTTATACTCCACTGGTGCTAAGACTTTACATCCAGAGATTAGGTGGTCCACTGTTTCAATCATGTCGTTGCAGAATCGGCATTTTGGGTCTGCTCCATTTTTCATTACATTGGCCTGGTAGTTCCGGGTTAATAGGCTTTGATCTTGAGCAGCCAGGATGAAACCTTCGCTCTCTGCTTTTAGCCCTGAGCTCCGTAGCCACTGATGGGTTTGCTTCTGGTCAACATCAGCTTGTTTGCTACGGGCCACATATTTGCCGTGCAGAGGTTTCTCCTCCCACCTATCAGCCAATTGCTCGTGCGCTTTTTTCGTTGCCATTATTTTCACCTTCTTTGCAACAATAGTTGCCGGGTTGTTCAGTTTGGGTATCCTGTACGAGATCAATAGCAATTTTTTTGCTTTCCTTTATGATAGAATGAAGCTTTTTTCGCCTCTCGTGATTTTCCACGAGCTTTAGCATCCAGTGATTCGTTATTTCAAGATATTTGGCCAGTCCAATTGTGATTGTTTTGTAAGCTAGATCAAATTGGATCAGGCCTCGACCTCCTTGAGCTCTGGGAAGGTAAAGGCGATCTACGTCTGCCTTTGGGTGGTGCATCCTATTACAACTCAGCAGCTTGCGTATTTTTCTATCTATATTCTTTACTTCACTCATATTCCAGTTCAACACATTGTAGCTATAAGTAACAACTGGAACTGCTAAGGAATTTATAGCTAACACCTTGTTACGTGCATTTAGTTCAGATTTCAGGACTGCACGAACTCTCCTATAACATTCCTTCCTGATCTTCTCTTTCATGCTTGCATGCTGAATACCAGAGCCTTCATTTATCCCTAAATATTAGTATGTTTGTTCTTGCTCAATCTCTCTTATGATTGTGCCAATATCTAACACGACTGAATTTGTGGTCTTCACTTTCCCTTTCTGGAAAGTGGCCTTGGCACACTTCTCAAGCCCAAACTCCATCCCGATGTCATCGCTGAATGCTTTCACAGTGCGCAATAGGCCTTATTATTATTATTATTATTATTATTATTATTATTATTATTATTATTATTATTACTATTACTTAGCCAATGTCGAATTTGCTTCCATCCCTACGGTGACGATGAAATACGTATAAGTTGAACACTGGCTAGAACACATCTGTGTAAATAGTATATACACAAACACGTAGACACACATGCACACACACGCGCATATACACACATATACACAGAGAGATTTATATATAGTCTACTATGAGGTGGCTCTGCCCACCAGGGGGAAAGAGCGTGCGTACGAAACGAAATCGCATATATAAGCGATAGGTGCAATGACGCAACGTAAATCGGCCGAACAGGGGCTATCCACCATGTTTCGCCAAACGACAACAAATCACATAATCCCAAGTCTGAAGCGTGCTTCCTAAAACTATCTTACTTCAACGAGAGAACCATTACATCAATCCAGCGTGTTATCTACTAGAAGGGACTTAATATACAGATAGTACACTTTTTCTAATTGCCACATTGACATCCTTAAAATTTACTCTTTGGACTACGTGGCACATGAAGTATTATGCAGGAAATGTGGTACGCCCTACTTTGAATCCACTACAAGAAAACTGCTGATTCACACCAGAGAATACGGCACATAGAACACCTGCAGAATTGTCAGATCCAGGAAATGGTCGTGTGCATGGGGAACATTTAATGTGATAGGGGCAGCTGTAAAATTAAGCATGCCCTTCTTCTTATTATGCTGAAGTTAGCCCTAAGCAATTGAAACCTTCTCCAGGCACAGAATGGCTGTTGTAATAACACCAGTCTACGTGAGTCTTTATCTGAGCATGACTTATTCCACTCCTCATTTTTCCACGTATCCCGAAAAAAAGATCATAGCGCCTAAATATTACAACACAAGGTAAAACTTCAACTAGTTTTACTTTTCTTTTTGTAGTTCACTGTTATCCAAAATGTTTTTTATCCATCTATCTATCTTTATATGTATCTTTCTATCTATACATACATGCGTATGTACGTACGTACATATATACATACCTACATACATACATACAAAAATGTATGTACGCATGTGTGTATATATATATATATATATATATATATATACATATATAATTATATATATATATATATAAATGCACATGCGTACATACGCATACACACACCGCACACACACACACACACAGACATATATATATATATATATATATATATATATATATATATATATATATATATATATATATATATATATATATATATATATATATATATATATATATATATATATATATATATATATATATATATATATATATATATATATATATATATATATATATGCATATATATATATGTGCATATATACATATATATATGCATGTATACATATATATATATACATATATATATATATATTAATTAATAAATTTTAGGGTAGCAAAAAATTCTAGAAAAATTCTCCGCTACCAGCGGTCAAGTTAGAGGAAAAGATAGTCAATAGACTATATAATATACATTCAAATATATAAGGAATGGCCATAATAGGACATTCGACTCACTAGAAAGAGCAGTTAAACTCCAAACCACTAATAGAGAAATAAAAACGTTCACCCTCTCCTTTCTGGACAATGCATAGTTTCAGCAATCTTTAGTAAATATATTTAATTTATTTACAACTGGCGTGCCTCTTCAGCAGAAAACCAAGGACTACCATATCGTCACGAAGTGATAATAACCATGCGACGAGTCTATATGCTATAACTTTTCAAAATCCACCACACTCGCGCGGTTTTCTCAGCAGCAAATATAAACTGCCGATTTAAATTCAAAATTAGCGAAAAAATCATTAATTATTAAATTTTAGGGTAGCAAAAAACTCTAGAAAAATTTTCCGCTACCAGCGGTCAAGTGAGAAAGAAAAGATATTCAATAGACTATATAATATACGTTCAAATATATAAGGAATGGCCATAATAGCATATAGAATCGTAGTATGGTTATTATCACTTCGTAGCATGGTTATATCACAGAAACACCTGTAAGATTTTGAATTTCTTCCTATAGTAATATTGTCTATGACTTTAGATGTTTCCGCTGCATCGGAATTCTGTAAAGGCTCCATAACTATCGTCTTAGAGCCGCCCCTGTAATCCGTTACAGCACTCACCTAGCGTACCTAATCGTTTAGATCACCTGTGAACTAAACCCCCATAGTTTGTGTATATATATATATATATATATATATATATATATATATATATATAGCCTAGTCTAGTAGCCTGGTCCGTGACCGATCAGGCTATCAGATGTTGCTACACATCGCTGGTCACAAGGCGCTTTGCACTGTTTTAGCCTTCAAATGTCGCCACCCCGCTGGCTAAGCGTACAGGCCAACAAAAGACAGACTGAGAGAAAGTTGTGGCGAAAGCGTACAGTAGGGATCGCCACCAGCCCCTGCCGGAGCCTCATGGAGCTTTTAGGTGTTTTCGTTCAATAAACACTCACAACGCCCGGTCTAGGAATCGAAACCGCGATCCTACAACCGCGCGTCCGCTGCCCTAACCACTGTGCCATTGCACTCCCCACACATATATGTTTGTGTCTGTGTCTGTGTCTACATTCATAGATTTATCTTTTTTTTCTTTTGCTTGTCTTACTGATTAGATTGCACCATACTTTGGTATTGTCTTGAAGAACTTTAGTCGAATGAATTAATCACACTACTTATATTCTGTTAAGCCTCGTACTTATCTTTTTGCCGAACCGTTGTTATGGGGACGTAAACAGACCAACACAGGTGATGGCGGGGAACAAACACAAACACAAAAGCACCCAAACCTCAAACCTACATATATTCGCCAGGTTTCTTTCTGTTTTTGTCTACCAAATTCACTTATAATAATTTCATCGACCGAGGCTATAGTACAAGACGCTTGCCCTAAATGCCACACAGTGGGATTGAAGTTAAAATCATGTGCTCGGGAAGCAAACTTCGTACCACGCAGCTACGCCTGCGCCACTTCACATAGTCACGCCAGCGCCTCTTCACATAGCCATGCCCATCCTCGCAACTAGGACTTCCACACCGTTTGTTTTTACAAATTCACTCACAGCTTATCTGCTGATCTCAGGGCTCTTGTACAAGTGACGTGCCCAAGGTGATGCCGAGTACGACTGTACCGGAAACCATTTCGCTACGATGCGAGCTTGTATTGTAGCGTCATGTGCATAGTTTAATAAGGATATATTATATTCTTGAAAGAAAATAACTTCGTAAAGTAATATATTAGATGAATCATCATATTTGTGGATTTAATAGTGAATGTAAAGATAAAAAATTAAAGAACATAAGTTGAATCTCATGTTATGATGTAGGCAATAAGCCAAAAAAAAAAAAAAAGAAAACAAAAGTAAAAGAAACGTATCTCAAACCAATATACGAGCTAGGGATAAAATGAAATCAGTTTCAAAATCAGTAAAAACGTAGTTCAATAACTAAAGCCGGTAAATATACAAAGTAAGCAAAAGTATATATTTGCGGTTTGTTCGAGTCTCATCGTAAATCACTATATTTACTTTCGTTCGTCTCCCAAACTAATGCCATTTGTGACGATCGATGGTATTTTCGTATATTTACTTTAAAAAACGTACATGCTTGTAAAAACAGCCATCATGTATAATCACATACATGAGTATATGAATGTATATTGAAATCTTGTAGTAAAATAATAGCGTACCACGCTTACAATATCTGAATCATTCGAAAAAAGTGAATAGGCTAAATTTGACTTTTTATGGTAGAACGCAGCTGTATTAGTAACAATGTTTAGTGAACCATTTGTTCAAAAAATCAAGTCATACAGTTTAAACTAGAATTTTTCAGCGATCAATAAAACTAAACTGCTAAAATCAATATTTATCACAAGATTCATAAAATAGTCGGTTTTAAATCAATCCTTATTTTGAATAGTTCAATTGAAAAGCCAAGTTCATTTACAGATATTTTCTAGCAGTGACGAATACGTTATTGAAAATAGCTAGATATTTAAAGAATGATTTTAAAGAATAGCTTGTTTTTGACATAGTGACCGATGATAACCACAAACATTGCCCTTTGCCACCTGCAATGTTTTGTAAAGGAAAAGTATCTGAATACGGTCGTTCCACTTGCTAGAGAGAGCAGCCAAACTGACCTAAAATTACACACTTCTCTTGTTAAACTATGCCACTCAGGACTGATTTAGAAATAAAATGAAAGCTGGGATGCGGCCATAAGTCGGCACACCCAGGACGGCCTGACACAAAGGAACATACGAGCACATGTAAGATGATACTAATATCGTTAAAAGCATATGAGGCAATGTAGCTTTAGGAATGAGTGGAGAATTTCATAAATATGGCTTGCTTAAAAAGAAAAAAAACAAAAGTAAAACGGCATCCAATTGCAGTTCCTTGTGTGCTCTGTTATAATACTATTATGTTACTCGTGTTATAATTTGAAATTAGCCAATGGTATATGACTAAGTAAATGAGCCTTCAGCACAATTGTGAAACACAGCAGCAGTAAAGAAACGATGAAAAATGTGGAAAATACCTGTAATTTCTGATGATTCTATGTTTTCCTCATGATTCCTATATTCTTAGAAACCTTATGTATATGGTATATACTCAATTAACACTTATTCTACCGATAGCCGAAAAGATGAAAAGCAAAGTCGACCTCGGAGCCATTTGAACTCAGAACGTATAGACGGATGAAATGCCGCTAAGCATTTCGCCCGGCGTGCTGACGATTCTACCAGCTCACCGCTGTAGAAAATTAAAAATATTACGACTAAAATATTATTTTTCTTGAATATTGGTCTGTGCAGCAGCTTGGTAACTATCTTCTATTGTAATGCCGTTCGGATTAACGTAGACCCGTGTTATATATATACATACAGATATTTGGGAATGTGTCTATGTGTGCATGATTGTTTATTTGAGTTTGGGTTTGTCGCCCCCACAATTTGACAATAGGTTCTGGTGTGTTTACACCAGTGTAACATATCGGTGCAAATAAAAAAAAAACTCGATAAAAGAGACCCTTATAATAAGTACAGACATCTAAGAAAGTACTGACGTTGAATTGCTCAACTAAAATATTCAAACCGATCCAATGAGGGAAGCAAGTAAAACCTAAAAGTCACTATGTGCAAGTCACAACAATCTGTGTTTTCCTAAAAGATGTTTTCACAGAAAATCTGAAAAATGTTGGTTTCGAATTCGAGCACAAGGCCAGCGATTTCGCAGAAGTGGATAAGTCAATTACGTCGACAGCTGTAAAGAATTTGGTACTTTTTTTACTGACAGCTGAAATGCAAAGTCGTCCTCGGCGGCAATTGAACTAAGAATTTAAACACGGACGAAATGCAGCTTAGCTTTGCCCGGTGTCACAGCGATTCTTTTCTGCTCTAGCTAGGCACAAGGCCCTAAATTTTAGGGTAGAGGGCCAGTCGATTAGATCGCGCCCAGTACACAACTGGTACTTAATTTATCGACCCCGAAAGGATGAAAGACAAAGTCGACCTCGACGGAATTTGAACTCAGAACGTAAAGACAGACGAAATACCTATTTCTTTACTACCCACAATGGGCTACACACAGAGGAGACAAACAAGGACAGACAAACGGATTAAGTTGATTACATCGACCCCAGTGCGTAACCGGTACTTATTTAATCGACCCCGAAAGGATGAAATGCAAAGTCGACCTCGGCGGAATTTGAACTCAGAACGTAGCGACAGACGAAATACTGCTAAGCATTTTGCCCGGCGTGCTAAAGTTCCTGCCAGCTGGCCGCCGTAGCAAATTTGAAATATTAGGACTAAAATATTGTTTTTCATGATATATTTGTCTGTTTTTTCGTTTCTTTTTTTTTTGCGATCAACTTGTTATGAATTCCTAGGATGTAACTATTTCTAGTGAATCAACACAACGCATAGTACCAGCATATTTCCCTCTAATTCGGAACAAAAATTTAAGGACTTTATCTCCGTATGCACACACACACGCACACACTCACACGCGCGAGCACACACACACACGCACACACACACACACACATACACACGCACACACACACACACACACACACACACACACACACACACACACACACACACACACACACACACACAAGTTTGTCCGTATGTATCTATTGATATAATAGCGTATTTCAGTTTCTAGACACTCTTTTGCCGCAGACTATATCAAACTTTTCATTGGCGCATATATACAATACATAGATCACATACTATAGGCGACTTTATCTGATATATGCTACAGTGTCAAGCAACACCTGGTAGTGCTACGAGGCAAAGAGAGAGAGAGAGAGAGAGAGAGAGAGAGAGAGAGAGAGAGAGAGAGAGAGAGAGAGAAACAGTGAGGGTGTGTGTGTGTTGTGTGATTGTAGATATATGTACAAACGCATCCATAATTCTGTGCGTGTCGTAGTCCAATTGTGTATAATATATATAAAATACGAAGGAAATAAATATAGATGCTATTTGAAATAAATAGTGTTAAGTGGATAAATATATTGGTAGACATGTAATAGATTGTAATGAAACAGTTTCTTTGTAACTTAAACGAGTCGATAAATCGTTATATACTTTTACATGAGGAAATCTCTGCGACTATATAACTTTCCCTTTCATGTATTCTTAGGAAATTGTTTATTATAATTTAGTATTTTATTAACATTTTTCTGGGTCTTAAAAATCTCTATAAGCTTAGTTTATTACCGGTACATTTTTTTTTACGCTGCCCGCCCGTGCGTTTGTGCCAGCTGAGAAGTCGACGCACGGCGCACGGTGGGCAGCTGAAGAACTGGGCAACGACGATAAAGGGGGACCTCTCCGAACTCTCAGGTCCGCAGGGGGTCGGTTTGCGCAGATGGAACCGCGAATGGCTCGCTATCTCCAGTGACCTCGCACAGGACCGTTGATCGTGGGCCGCCATGGGTCGTGATGTCGTTAGGACCAGAGAAGAAGCCGGCTCAACCGGCCCTTGGTGAACGCCGTTACATATACAAGTATAAGTAAGGTACATTTTGTTATAGAACCCCAGTAAAGTGAATACTGATATGAAATGCTGTGTAAAAAGGCTGCAATGCCATTCATACGATATGGTATATGACGCTGTTGATTTGTTGTTGCTGATGAACCCCAGATCTACCTGCTCAATTAAAAGCGTTTGAGCTATGGTCACGTTACTTTTTTCTATTGCATTTGCTATCTAAGACAACATTATCCCATAAATTCTCCATGTTTTACGATTTCAGAACGCTGATTCATGGCGGATTTAACACTTATTACACAGGTTTAGAGAGAAATTGAAGCAAACGTAAAAAGTGTTGTTGTAGCCTTATTATAGGGTGCTGATATCAGATACGAAACCAGTTTTCACTCATCACCTCTACTTTTTTGTGATATATATTATTATGATTTTGCGATAATCTCCGTAACCATATATATGATCAACGTTTATTTTGTTTGCCAGATTTGTGTGATACATATGAAATATATCTCTTCAAGGGCTTCAGGCACGTCAAAACACCGAAGATGTATATACAAGGCAAATTTATTTTTGTGTGTGTGTGGGGATTTTACGAAAGTTGCACAGCGCCGAACAATTATTTCCCTCCTGAGAACTGCTTACTTTCGATATTTTGATTGTAAAATTGGAGATCAGGACACATTCTGGGCATCACACATCTGTTGAAAACCCTGCTACAATGGATAAACAGCATGGTTTAACAGCAACAAAGCAGCCTTAAATTTTGCTGTCCCGAGTGAACCAGGAAGCCATGTAGATGATTGCTTTATTGTCTAACAAATATATCCGGTTTCAATGCTTCTTCTAGATAAAAGGTCAAATATCCAAAACTTCCCTCAGCTATGAGACCTGTTCCTCACACAGATGATCTCCCTGTTCTTATACCCCATCAAATAAGGATAAAGAAATGCTCTCAGAATAAGATTCTGCCACGATGATCTCTTCTGAAGGCAATGTCTCTGTTTATTTAGGAACAAGTGTCAAAGAGCCCCACTGGATCATGCAGGAAGACCTCAATGACCTTGCTCGTGGTTTGTATTTATCTAAGCAACAGTCAGAGCACCTGGCATCCCGGCTTAAGCAGTGGAACCTGGTCAAAGCACATGTAAGGATCACCAGTTTCAGGACAATGAACCTGGAATGTGCTCATTCTTCGACATGGTAAACAGGTTGTGCTACTGCACTAATGTTTCTGGCTTGTTAGCCTTCCTTGGTTTCCCACACAATTCCTCAGATTAGCGTCTTTTCATAGACTCTTCCAAGCGAGTTCTGAAGGCTGTGCTCTTGTACAATTGGAATAAATATCCCAACAATCTCGGTCTACTCAGTTCATCTGAAGGAGCCATCTAACAATATGGAGCTCCTTTTGGAAGCCGTCAAATACAACCAATACCAGTGGAGTCAATACAGGAACCTCAATGTCATTGGGCTCCTTATGGGTATGCAAGCTGGCTTCACAAAGTACTGTTGCTTTCTCTGTCTCTGGGACAGCAGGGATGGGCCCAAACACTACAAGCAGATGAACTGGGGATCTAAGCGCACTTTCTTGCCTGGTGAACACAATGTCCAAGAAAATCTTTTGGTTGACATGAACAACGTACTTCTTCCTCCTCTTCATATCCAGCTTGGTTTAATGAAGAACTTCGTGAAGACCATGGACAAAGATGGTGCTGACTTCCAACACTTCTGCACTATGTTCCCAGCTCTGAGTTCTGATAATTTCAAAGAGGGCATCTTCGTCGGGCTTCAGATTGCAGAAGTGTTGAAGGATAAACACGCTGAGAAGCTTCTTACCATAAAAGGACTGAGAGCATGAGAAGCATTGAAGTCAGTCTGCCATGGCTTCCTTGGTAAGACACGGGTACTAGATTACCAAGAGTGTATCTAGAAGTTGTTCCAGTCTTATGAGGATATGAGATGCCGAATGTCCCTCAAAATTCACTTTCTTCAATCCCACCCCAATTTCTTCCCTCCGAAGCTCGGAGCATTGAGTGATGAGCATGGAGAAAGGATCCACCAAGATATTACTAAGATTGAGAGTAACTACCAAGGCAAGTGGAGCCCCAGTATGATGGGGAATTTTGCTGGATGTTCTTGCGTGATATTCCGGAGGCAAAGTACACAAGTTCGTCCAAAAAACTCACTTTGATTTGTGCGTATTCTATTATCCAAGTAATTTAGTTCCATCAATGCTCTGTATCTATTTTGTTCTTTTTTCGTAATATGCCTTTGTATCAGATGAAATAAACACATTGTATTTTGAATTTATATGCAGTATAATTAAAATGAGATGTGTGAAAGCAAAAAGCTGGAAGTGATAGAACAAAACTGTTCAGAAACGTGAATCCCCCACATTAAAATTAGTAAAAAAAACACTTGTTCACATCCTTGCCTCAGAGCAAAGAAAAAAAGAAATCTTTGTAAACCAGTGTTATTAGCCACATTGATGTTCTCCGTAATATCTAGAGTATAACATATTGTAGTTCACATATGTGAAGATCATTATCGAATCTAATCGTGAGGTAGGAGCAAAATAGCATGGTAGAATGTATGGTTTCAAGTAGCGGATGCAAAATAAAGGGTGTCAGTTTGATATCAATTCCGCTTTCCCTCTCTCAGATTGAAATTTTCGTCGCTAATGTATTTGGCTTCTTTGCTCAACTTGAACATTTCCGATTCTCAGACTGACATGTCACCAATCTCGGAAATTATAATATATTTCAAAATTTCTTATGCAGTCATATAGAAACACTTGATAATCGGTGTCTATTTCTATCTTATATGCATTTCTTTCTTTCCCGAGGAATAAGTATAAAAGCATAGAAAATACAATCCAGCTATTCATCTTAATATAATACTGTTTGTGTGTGTATATGCGAATTTACACGTGTGTTTATGTAGATATGTCTATATGTGAACACAGGCACGGCCGAGTGCTTGCAGATACTTTCGTTCTCATGATGCCTCCTTTCACACTCCTGTATGTTATTTCGAATACCTTAAATTTTCGAGTATAATCCGTCCTTGAGTATAATACGCAGGGGATTTTTAGGGGGCTGTAACTCTGAAAAACCTAAACGTTGTGTACAATACGCACTCCTTCTCTAACTTGAGCCGTGCGTAATTATGCCAGCAGCACCTAGTCGAACAAACCCTTCCGCGCATGCGTAATAATGGTGATATCCTCAACTGTTATATGGGAATACAAATATGTTTGCAAATTGTTTTTGTTATATGTCATTCTGCGTTCTGAATACTTTTATTTTAATAAATGTTGCTCACTGCAAGTTATGGATGATTCTTTGATGACTTCACTGCTTTCAGGCTTAGATTAAGGTATTTCGGACATCACAAAATGCGTCTGAATAAACATTGCCGGACAGCAAATAGAGACTCGGACATTGCTTAAAAGTATTTTTCATTTTTAACCTCGTATATAGTACGCAGTAGGGATTTTGATCATTAAATTTTGGGAAAAAAATGCAGATTATACTCGAGGATTTACAGTATTTTTAGAGTATACTCTGGCTGACGTATGTATTGTGAGAGCTATTGGAAGCCCATTTGATGGACTGCCTATTTTGTTATGCATTACAACGTGCCAATTCTGCTTGAGACTTACGCTAACAATACTAGTGACGATGGATGAACGAACTAATTACATTATAATACAATAAATATTTCATTTAGTTGGTAAAAAAAAAATAATATTTATCGCCGAAATCGTAAGATCTATTTGGATAAAAATATTTACGTACTGACCTCATACCTAGAACTTATTCAACTACTTAGCATGCTCTCTTCAATATTATTTTAGTCTCCATAACTCATTACTAAATTTCCTCTCAACCAATTTCGGGCTACTTAATTTTTGCTTGCTCATCAGCTACTTTTTTCTTCACGTATTTTCGAGTTTATTTGATCAATCAAGCCCTACTCTTTTACTCTTTTACTTGTTTCAGTCATTTGACTGTAGCCATGCTGGAGCACCGCCTTTAGTCGAGCAAATCGACCCCAGCACTTATTCTTTGTAAGCCTAGTACTTATTCTATCGGTCACTTTTTGTGAACCGCTAAGTTACAGGGACTTAAACATATCAATATCGGTTGTCAAGCGATGTTGGGGGGACAAACACAGATACACAAACACACACACACACATATATATATACATGTATACGACGGGCTTCTTTCAGTTTCCGTCTACCAAATCCACTCACAATGCTTTGGTCAGCCCGAGGCTTGCCCAAGGTGCCACGCAGTGGGACTGAACCTGGAACCATGTGGTTCGTAAGCAAGCTACTTACCACACATCCGTTCCTACGTCTATGAATACTTCTAAAAAAAATTATCTTATAATTTCTTGATTTGACATTTTTTCGTGGGGGGTGGTGACATATAGTCATGAAAGTAGATGACGTAGCTACTGATGCCGAAGATGAGAGACTATGAGGCTAGTACATTTGTTAGCAACATCAGCCATATCTTCCTCACTCAATAACAGATATGATTACGTAAATACATGGAAATGTAATGTCTACGAATCTTTTATTAATTGATGTACTCGATCAGATGAATTATTAGAGACAATGAAAAGCGGGGTTCATGAAAATTAATGAATGAACAAGCGAGAGGTTTACTATATAGCTACCCGACATGCACTAATTCACAGCCAAATGTCTATTTTATCACAGCCCCTCGCCTTAAAAATGCAAGGATATATTGAATATTGTAGTCCTACGTATGTGATCTGAAAAAGATTTGAGACGGTCAAAGCTGGAATTCTTTTGATTATGATGCTGCTCTTGGAAGTGGACTAATCGGCGACACGTGATAACTTGCCGCAAAAATAAATGAATAAATATTAAAAAAATGAAATCTGTCAAATTAAGTCCACTAGTTGGACAAAGTTATATTGAGAGGCAGGGCTTTTCATTGATAATATACGAATACATTTAACTTTGGAATTGTAGATAGCGTAAAACATGTCATCAAAATATGTGTATGTTGTGCTACGCTTCCAACATCGAACATAATATATCAAATCATAGTTATAAATGATCGCATATTCAGTAAATCTCTCATTATTCTGGTTAGCAGACAACCAGTGTTGATATTACCTCGTGTGACAGATCTTCGTGTCCTTTCATTCTGAGCTTATGATGGAGAAATCAATGAAATAATATTCAGTGAAACAACTGTTTGCTATATTTATTATTGTTTGGTACATATGTAATTTATTTTGCTTAGACGAAAGGACATATTAGGAACGTTTCACTGAATGTAATTCCCGATTAATGAAAATGTAAATCATTTAGTCACCAGTCATATATCTTGCTTGGATTTAATGCTGATGACATCTTTTTATCCATATGTTTGAATGATAACTTATTATATTTATAAAGATACAATCTGCATAATGTCCGAAAGACGATACAATGATATAAAACGATGGAATAAAATATAACTAAGGACATTAAAGGGAAAAATAGCCGTAGTTCAGTTTTTCCTCCCTCGGTCAGAGCTGATTAAGCAAACCTAATATGATTAGATGCGTTCCAGTTATGGCTAAGCAGTATTTTGGTGGTATCTAGCACTTCATTACCCAATGTGTGCTACACCCTCCAAAGATTGCAGGATATAATAATGAAGTTGGTTCTTAGCAGATCGATTGACATCATAGGGATTCTCCCGTTTCAAAGAAAAAATTAACTGCATATATTAACGTTTGAAAAATTAAAATACAGTCATTTAAGCCATGCTAGTAATGCATTTAGATATTCACCAACCATCTTACCTCAACAGGACAAATACATGTTCAGGTCACATTTATATCAACTCACGACTGCGAAGGTTGCAACAGAATTTAGTCGTAAATCGAGAAAGTCTGTATCTAGATACGAAAGTTTGATTTACGTAATCCGACGGGGAAACGCCTAGTGTTCTCTCCTCTTTTGCTCACTTAGACAATATTCGCCCCTCATCTGCGGGTATAAATGCTATTACGGATATTCCTGCAAATACTAGAAATTGCCAAAGTAATAATTTTATTGCATAAATATGCGTTCATGGAACCTTTTATTTTTAACCTTTTACCATTACTCTAGTTACCCATGCGTAATATAAAATTAAGGCTTACCAAATCAAAAGGTTTTATTACTTTTGCATTTCTCGGGTTCACTGTAATCTACAAAGGTAACGACTACGCCTCTAAATGTATTTCAAAGCTCGAAAATATTTCGTACTATGTTCGAAGCTTGCCGTCTCAAAACTTCAATTGCCATCAGCAATAAACTTTTACCCATATAACTCGGACCATGCTAATGGGGCTAAAGCAGTTAATGTTGCTTTTGATTATAATAAAGACGATGATGACGACAACGACTTCGACTTCGACGAAGGTGGTAACTGCGATGATACACATGCAAACAGCCTGCACGCCATAAGAGGAAACTATGCTACTGTATGACATAACTACAAATGCTTTCAGGAACAGCCTCTTCACTCGTAATTCTTGCTCCAAGAAATATTTAACATTTTAATGCGCTCATTTAAGCCAACTGCTTCTTTAGCTCTTAAACAGTTTCAAGTCTCTACTGTGTTTCCAAACTTCAACACACACGCAGCAATTTTTTCTTCCTTTCCTCTCAAAAATTTTTGCTCACTTACTTTAAGACATATTCTAAAAGCGCATAAACTTAAAAGACTTGTAGATAAACAACTGGGTTGTATTGAACTCTAGCTTTTGAAAGGGTTTCTAAAGATTATTGTGCTACTATTCTTTAAAATATCCGGTAAGAAAATAATGACCACATATCTGGCAAAATTCTTAACCATTAACAATGAACTAAAATCATTTTGTTTCCTATGGAGGCGTTCCAGAAATGTCGGTGTACATACATGTCAGAAGATTTAGTAGACCCATAATGGAAAACTCATAATATTTATAAAAATATAAATCTAGAAGAGAGCCGTGTTTGCAACACATATTTATGGAAATTAAGTTGCTTCTCTGTCCAAAGTGTATGTGTGCATCTCTGACGGATAGAAGAAAATAGTAATTTTAGAATAAACAAAATTTTTGTATATCTATCTATTTATGTCTTTCTCTCTCTTCTCTCTCTCTCTCTCTATATATATATATATATATATATATATATATATATAATATATATAGCGAGAGAGAGAGAGAGAGAGAGAGAGAGAGAGAGATACACACATACATACGTACATACATGCAAACATGTATAATATATATATATATATATATATATATATATGGTGTGTGTGTGTGTGTGTGTGTGTTTGACGGTTTATATTTTATAAGAGTCCCCTTAATTAAATTATTGATTTTTATTTTTCATATAATGTGTTTATTAATTTATTTGAAATTTTCAATTATTCATAATTATAGACACCAGTATAAAGGGAAACGACATTTTAAGCGTATTTAGTAAGTTATTTGTGACTATCAACTTAAATAAGGCACGGAAATGTGACCTTTTAAATATTTAATATTATAAATGTAATGTACTATGACAATCGCATTCGCCCTCATTCACTCTCTCTTTATTATATATATATATATATATATATATATATATATATATATATATATATATATATATATATATATATATATATATATATATACATATAAATATACATGCATACATATATTTTGAGAGACACTACATCCGATGGAAAGTTAAAATATTCAATAAATGTGTAATGCAAATTATTTATGCTGTGCCTGCTTTAGAGAAGTTATTAATATATTATATTTCTTTCAATTTCACACCTAGCAAATATGGCGAAGTTGAGTTTCATGTATATGTGTGTGTACGTGTGCGTATGTGTATGTTTGTGTGTGAGAGAGAGAGAGTATTTGCGTTCTTGTACGTTGTTTGTGTAGGGAACATATATTCAAAATATTCCCAGTAATTCATATAAGTTTTGTAGCTCGCCGTTGTTATTAAAGATTCTTCATGTCCCCTTCTTAGCCTTTTTTCCTATTCAGTTTGGAGCACTAAGCTAAGATCTTTGAAGTGATATACGGTGTGTTGATTTGTTGGCGCGTCCTATAGAGAATAATACAAATAATCGTGGGAATAATGTAATCGAAATGATTATCATGGACCATTAAGATTTGGCCGAGGGCAATTATATAATGTCGAAGACAAGGAATTAAATTCACCTTAAATTCATATCTATATCATGAAATATTAAAATATTCGGGTTGTTCTAGGGTTGCTCCACTAAATTTTTGACACTATGGAGTAAAACAAAATTCAAAATGAATTTAACACTTTGTGTGTTAAAAGTTGCTCTTCCATGCTGTAGCTCTTTCAATTTCTACACACAGCCTTACATAAATTACTTGCTAAAAAGGAAGATATCTGACAGTTCAAGTAAACTTTTTTTATCTTTAAGTTTAAATTATGTTTGCTGTATCTATGTTTTAATTTTGGAATTCGATCGTGCATCTGTAAGTTCCCAAGACGAATATCCAAGACGAAGATTTGGAAAATCTTATACATAACTGCAAAGTTATGATTAAACAAATTAATATGCCTTCAGTTCAAACATCCGCAAACAGATCCCCA
>NC_043002.1:70895343-70897843 GCF_006345805.1 Octopus sinensis
TATATATATATATATATATATATATATATATATATATGTATATATGTATGTGTGTGTGTGTGTGTGTGGGCGTGTGTGGGTGTGTGTGTGTGTGTCTGTAGGAGTGGCTGTGTGGTAAGTAGTTTGCTTTCCAACCATATGGTTCCGGGTTCAGTCCCACTGCGTGGCACGTTGGTTGGCCAAGTGTTTTCTACTATAGCCTCGGGCCGTCCAAACCCTTGTGAGTGGATTTGGTAGAGGGAGACTGAAAGAAGCCCGTCGTATTTTTATGTATATATGTGTGCATGCGTGTATTTTTGTGTGCATGTGTTTGTCTCCACACCACCGCTTGTTGGTGTGTTTACGTCTCCGATATCTAGCGATTCGGCAAAAGTAAACCGATAGAATAAGTACTAGACTTACAAAGAATAAGTCATGAGGTCAATTCGTTTGACTAAAGGAGGTACTCCAGCATGAGCACAGCCAAATATCTGAAACAAAAGAGAATAATAGAATACATATACATATATATATATATATATATATATATATATATATATATAGAAGTAAGGTACTCAGAAATCTGGATGGATTTATATTTACAGACTTTTATTAATATGTCACATGTTTTTATAAATCATATATTAGCGTTTGCTTCTACTCTAGTAGAATCTCCACACACATATATATGTATATATATATATATAGATATATATATATATATATATATATATATATATATATATATATATATATATATATATATATATTTGTGTGCATGTATGATGATATCACTAGTTAAGGCATGTGGTTTTGTTCGGATATCTAAAATAAACACCAAGGTAATGATACTCTGTATCTTGGATAAATGCCGCCGTAAAAAGGTGAAAAGTTTACAGACAACGCACATGTGTAACCTATCTACTACTGCTTGAATAGATGCCATCTGATGCAAAATTCAGTTTCCTACATAGAAGACTGCATGCAACAAATTGACACGTAATTACAAACATACACACAAACAGATGTACTCACTCACACGTTTTAATAATTAAAAAATATGGCATATAACTTATCAGAAGTATACTTTCACCTTCGTGTCGCATATTGTAAGTTTCGTTTAAGACTAATAATAGGCAGAGTACCAGTGCCATAGATCTAGTAGAAATTTCCAGACATAAGACTTCAGAAACTTGGTCTTTACGAGAGTAGGTTGTGGTTAAGATATAAGAATGCAATATATCTTTTGAAGCAGATAACAAATGTGTATTGCACGCATTTGTAAACATTTGTTTCCGTGATGAATTCAGCTGCGGCATTGGTTTACTGTCACAAATCAGTCATTCACAAAATTTTTGAGGACGAAAGTGTGAGCAGTAGGTTGTGTCCACGATTTTTTAAAATATATATTTTATCGGCAGAGATAATTACAATCGTAGTCAATATTCATTTCATTCGTTCTGTGTCGTTTCTGATCTAACAGACTTGCACAATCAAAAGCATTCCAGGCATCAAACCACAGCATTTGGAAGCATAAACCATCGATGCCAATACTTCAGGATGTGTTCCTCATTTATTCCTGCGTTAGCGTATGATTCGTGGGAAATTAGATAAACATACATACATACGCACAGAGACTGACAAGCAGATAGAAAGACAGACAGATACATAGATAGATATACATATGCAGAATTTCATGTAATATCATGAATTCTATGTATGTACGTACGTGTGTATGTATATATATATATATATATATATATATATATATATATATATATATATATATATATATGTATATATATGTATATATATGCATATAAACTAATACATCTGTTGTTGTTTACACGCCCGTCTTCTTTTGTTTTGTAAATTTCAACTATATATGTATGCATTTTATATATATAGGCATATGTATGCGTGTGCGAGTATATATATATATATATATATATATATATATATATATATATATATACAGCCCTTTCGTGACTCATGCATCTCTGCCGTTTATTTCCAATTCTAAGGTGAGAAAGAAAATAGTTCACATGAAGAATGTCTGATTAATGGATGAAAGATCAGTTAAAAATATGACTTTGATGGATCACCCGTTAAAATAGGTTTGTGACCTCCTTACTAGTTTCTTGGTTTATTTCTTTTGATTTCATTTTTGAGCAGATTGCGTTGTGTCACAAAGTGTGAGGTATTTTTCAGTGCGCTATGCTGTAACACGTTGATGCTGTCTAGTGTCTGAATTATCTGTTTTAGATATTGCCCAGAAAGAAGAACTACTGACGGCACGATATAGATGTAATACTATCCGATCGATTTTTGCTGAATTTTTATTATAAAGGCAGATTCATCCAATACAAAGAGTATTTCAAATACAGATTTCATACTTTGGAAATGATCGACAACTAAAACATAAATGAAAGAGAAAGCTAGCTAATTACACTAGGGAATGTACGTTAGGTTGAGTTAGATATGACATTTGATTTTAACTAAATATAAATGTGTGTTCAGA
>NC_043002.1:70902843-70943165 GCF_006345805.1 Octopus sinensis
CATAATCGTTATCCTTACATTTACATTTCATTTTTTGACTCATACAAATGCACTTGCGTGCGTGCACACACAGGCACACACGCGCACACATATATATGTGCATATGCATGCCTGCCTGTATGTATCTATGGATGTCTATTTATCTATCTATCTATATAATTAAGATTCAATAGAATTAGGCATATAAGTTGATGCACCAAGTCAGCCCGGTATTATCCGCACAGCTTGAAATAAGGTGAATGAAAAACAGACAAGTAACAAGGATGTTAAGGTATTAGTGCACTACGTCCGTTTCAGGTGGCTCTGCTTAATCGTACAATGCAAGTATTACATAATTTGTAATACACCAACTTCCTCGGAAGCATAAGACAAAATAGGTTTTCAAAATAATGGATACTCCATTATAATTCTTTATCGAATGTTTCATCATAACTAGAGAATAAAGGTATTACATGGTAGCTGCTATTACTGTAGCAGAATAAACTTAGGGAGAATATACCACAACTATATTTTGGAGTTGTAAAAGAGAATAACAATGAGGGGAGGGGTCGAGATATGGTAATATAGTGTTGTGTGGACGCCCCCTGTCGATGAAGTAGGCTAGCCCAATACGTAGATATAGAGGGAGAAGTCTAGACGTCGGGAGTTGAGTAGAGGTCATCTGAACGTGCGATATAACAGTGGTGGCGAGGTTTTGTGTTTATGTTTTCCTTTCTACGTATTGTGTTCGACGTTTTTTTTTTTGGTGTCCTGTATCCATATATGCATGTATATATACATGTAGAGGTAGGTACGTACATATATGTATGTATATATGCATATGTTTTATTTATTTATTAATTTATTATATATATATATATATACATATATAAATATATATATATATATATATATATATATATATATATATATATATATATATATATATATATATATATATATATGTATATATATATATATATATATATATATATATATATATATATATATGTATATGTATATGTATGTACCTATGGAAATAATAATAATAATAATAATATAGGTACACACACACACACATATAACTTAATGCAGATGATAATATTACAAGTATTAAAGATTACAAATATTTCGATAGCTTGTGGTAGACTCGACAATTTATACATTGCAATGTGCATCTAAATATGTGTAAATGCATACAGTAATTAATTAGTTGATTAATTAATTATTCACCTAATCAAGCATTGTATAGATTTACACGTTTATATGTACAAGCCAATGAAAAAGTTGATCAAATGCCTCCACTAGTAAACGGAACGTAAGTTTTAATGATGTTATGTAATATCGCCATATTCACTTCTTCATTCGTTTGATATTACACTTTTAGCGAATGATGGATATCATTCGGAATTGGTATTCACTTACATTTCCTTACTCACTACAAACATACATAGATGGTGGTTGTCTATTCCTGATGCAGACTCTGAGTGTCTCTTGTACTTGCACCTATGATCCTTCATAGCGTCTGATGTGGATTTTGAAACCAGAGGATGTGTTGAAAAGGCACTCACATGGATTGCGTTTCTCATTTAGACCATCAAGAGCTACAGTTAAGTTCTGATCTTTATGGATTTTAAAATGACTTTAGAAGCTTTGCAAATTTTATGGCATACACAGCATTGATAAGTGTGCATAGATATATAGGTTGTTGGTGGAGGTTGGTTTATCATGGGTCCGAAGATGAGATTTGAGCCCAGCAAAAGGTAGGCATGATCTGTTACAAGCTGTGCACGAAAAATGGTCGGTGAGATTCAGCTTCACGTTGATTGCAACAGACATACATAAATACATACATAAATACATACATACATACACACACACATACATACATTCATAAATACATACATACGTACATACATACATACATACATACATACATACATACATACATACATACATACATACATACATACATACATGTAATCAGACGCCACTGTGGATCTAAGTGCTATATTATTATTATCATTATTATTATTATTATTATTATTATTATTATTATTATTAGTATTCAGGTCACTGCCTGTAATCGACTCAGAATCATGGGGTTAGTAGCCCGCGTTCTTAACCACTACACCATATGCCCGTGGGCATATAACTTTTAGGATTACCTGTTGTTAGATAGCATTTCTGCCCTGTTAATATATGAACAACACTCCAAAAATAAGTGACATATAACGTATATGGATTGAACAGCCTCTTTTCCATGTAACACCCTTGATTTCTTCATTCATTTTTACATAACATTACTGTAACTCGTATCTATAATCTTCTCTACTCTAGGCACAAGGCCTGAAATTTGGGGAGAGGAGGCCAGTCGATTCTATCGACCTCAGTACGCAGCTCGTACATGACCCCGAAGGAATTAAAGGCAAAGTCGACCTCGGCGGAATTTGAACTCAGAACATGAAGACAGACGAAATACCTATTTCTTTACTACCCACAATGGGCTAAACACAGAGGGGACAAACAAGGACAGACAAACGGATTGAGTCGATTACATCGACCTCAGTGAGTAAATGGTACTTAATTTATCGACCCCTAAAGGATGAAAAGCAAAGTCGACCTCGGCGGAATTTGAACTTAGAACTTAACGGCAGACGAAATACGGCTACGCATTTCGCCCGGCGTGCTAACGTTTCTTCCAACTCGCCGCCTTTTCAAAGTGACCTTCATGAATAATAATCCTTTTTACTAAAGGTACAAGGCCTGGAATGAGGAAGGGACTAGTCGATTACATCGACCCCAGTGTTTCACTGGTCCTTAATTTATCGACCACCAAATAATGAAAGGCGAAGTCGACCTCAGCTGAATTTGAACTGAGAACGTAGCGACAGGCGAAATACTGCTAATCATTTCGACTAGCATGCAAACGTTTCTGCCATCTCTCTGCTTTTACTCGTATCTATAATAAACGTATTTAGAAAATATTTGCACCTAATGTGTGCGAACCGGTAATCATTGATGGCTAAATTGTCCTCTTATATTTGCATTGTGACTTCTCAAATATTTTGAATGTCCATTGAATAGCATTAAATGATAAATATGATATTTTTTGTGCCATTATGTAAATCAGTTGAATGGCGGCGAGTTGGCAGATTCGTGAGCACGCTGGACGAAACGTTTATCGGTATTTCACCCGTTGCTACGTTCTGAGTTCGAATTCCGTCAAGCACGACTTGGTCTTTTATCCTTTCGGGCTCGATAAATTAAGTATCAGTAAAACACTGATGTCGCTGTGATCGACGCATCCCCTCTCAAAATGGTTGCCGTTGTGGCAAAATTTGAAACCATTATGTAAATCACTTGCTCTAAAGTGGCGGGATCGATAGCACGCTGAACGACATGCATATCGGTATTTCGCCCGACGCTGTTCTGAGTTCAAATTCTGTCGAGGTCGACGTTACCTTTCATCCTTTCGGAGTCGATAAATTAAGTACAGTGAAACACTGGGGTCGATGTTATGTATCTTTGTATGTATAGATACGTGCATCCATAAATACATAAATACGCACACACATACATGCAAGAAGGTCTCAGAGAGACAAATGCTGCCTTAGTAACGGTCTAAGAGAGAATGTTGCAAATAGGAACGAAAGAGCTTGACAAGCAAAAGCAAAACAAACGACTTACTGTTTAACCAAGTTAAACAATCGACCAGTTGGCTGGATATTTAACCAATTGACTAATAATAAAAGAGTGGAATTGAACCAGTACATGTGTCACTAGTATTGGTACAATGACTCTCCCAAGACACAACACATTTTGTTTCAACACGCAAAATTCCCATAACGAATCTTGGAAACCTGATATGAAAGTGAAAACGAAAATATTTTTTTTTTATAGGAAGATATGATATGCATATATGTCATGAGCAAATGTGAAGAAATACTAAGTCAGTCATGATAAAAAGTAGTTACTAACCTTTGATAGAAAAAATTAAAAGTAATTGAAAATGTTAGAAATTTTTAATTTGTGTTTTTATCAAGACATCCCATAAGTTCTGTCCGATTTTACCTTTTTAAAAATGGAATTTTAGAATGTCTAATGGAATTAAAGGTTATTTTTATGTATTTGTGTACATTTAAGCTAATTAATTATTATCTTGCAGAAAAATAGAATTAAAATTTCTTTGATTGAAACCCTTTCTAACATGGGAGTATCGAAAGAGCATTTAAGGCACATAATGCTTAATGAGTAGAAGAAAATAAAAAAGAAACTCTGCTGCCGAAGCGACTCGAAATATGCACTCAGAAAGAATGCTTGAACGAAAGAACTCGCAGGAGATGGTTTGCAAAATTCAGGATTGGAGATTTCAGCCTTGAAGATGAAGATCGAACATGATGTCCAGTTGAGGCATTACTTGAGGCATTACTTGAAGAAAATCCTGCATTATCAGTTGAAGAATTAGCAATAAAGCTTAGTTCATCCCATACAACTGTTCATCGTCATCTTCAACAACTTGGAAAGGTTTCTAAAATTAGAAAATGGCGCCTCATGAATTGTCCGAAAGCAACCGAAAATTCCGAGTCTGTTCTTCTCTCCATTCTCGCGAACTCATTTCACCCTTCTTGGATAGACTTGTGACTGGTGACGAAAAATGGATCAATCGAAATGTTAAGCGTCGTAAACAGTGACTTGGTAAACAGAAAAAGGCTCAACCACAACCGAGAAGGGAACTTCATGGGAAAAATGCTTCTCTCTATCTAGTGGAATTGCAAATGAGTAATTCACTTTCAATTGTTACCACCTAATGCAACAAGCAATGCTCAAGTCTACTGTCAGCAATTAGAGCGTTTGAATCAAGCTTTTCAACAGGACAATGCGTGACGCCACACTGCAAAGATCACATCACATCCACCTTATTTTTCCGACCTTGCTCCTTCAGACTACCATTTGTTTCGTAGTTTACAGAATCACTTGGAAAAAATAAATTTCGCAAGCTAGGAGGAGGTCGAAACTGACATTTCAGAGTCCTTCGGTTTGAAACCAAAAGAGTTTTACATTGATGGAATTAAAAAGCTTGTAAATAGATGGATTGGAAGTCATAGATAGCCGGTGAAAGTACACTGATGATTAAATTTCAATTAAATATAACATTTGATCACTTGTTTTCTTTTTTCAAAATTCTGACAGAACTTGTGAGATGACCTGATATTTATTTTCATTCTTTTAAATATATATCATTTTCACATTCAAAATACCGAAATAGTAATGTCATGACTAAAGAGCTGTAATCTGAAACCGGAAGAAAGTCACACCAGCGCCAAATAGCTATTGCCTGTTGTAAAGTTGTCTCTTAGAGTAGGTTAAACTGTTTTTATCATCTACAACTGGGTGCAGGCATGACTATGTGGTTTAAAAAGTTTTCTTGTCAATCCTATGATTCTTGTTTCAATCCTATTGCATGCCTCTAGGAAAGTGTTGCTTATCACTGCCTCAGGTTGAGCATTATCTTAGTAAAATTTAATACAATCTGTATGCGTGTGTTGACAGATAGGTGTATGTGTGTATATCTTCACCTCAATGTAGCCAAACTCACATGAGAAAACTGCAAAACGTAATTTCTTGAGATTGTCTTGCATTGACAGAAGTACAGTGATCAAATGATTCTTGGAAACACGTAATGAGTGGAATTATTCATTAATGAAGTAAAGTTAAAAGTGATGATTAGTTTCAGATAGATGGCAACATGACAATGATCTCATTGACAGTTATTTACATTTTCAATATAGTATTTATAATTGTTAAATGTTCTTTGTTTTTAGTTTTGTCACTAAGTGTGAAATATCATATCTAACCGTGTAGTAAAATTAGGATTGAAGCCGAAGCCTTTATCTATGAAAGTTTTTCCAATTTCTACATAAACGGATTGGAAATGTCTTGAAGTATCATTCAATATTTGTAAGTGTTATGTGTCTAGTGAAACTGCGTATTTGACAATATACAAATATACTTTTAAAAACATAATCATCCACGTAATACTCTCACACGATATGTATATATATATATATATCTTTATATATATATATATATATATGTATGTATGTATGTATGTTTTTACGCTCTCAGTTCAAATTCCGTCGAGGTCGAATTTGCCTTTCATCCTTTTGGGGTCGATAAATTAAATACCAGTTGCGATTGCCCCCCCCCCCAAAAAAAAACATTTCGGGCCCTGTGCCTATAGCAGAAAAGGGTATATATATATATATATATATATATATATATATGCGGACAAAGCTGGTGCCACAGCATGATCGCAGCTTTGAAGCAATAACATTTAAATATGTGTGTACGTGTGTGTGTGAGTGTGTATACCTGTTTTTTTTTTTTTTATAAATGGTTTACGCGAGTCTATTTTCCATCACTTACCTATTCCGTACAATCTAATATTTATCCCTGAAGTGCTGATGAATTCAATTAATATGAAACTCTGAAAGAAAGATTTGGTCTCTTTGCACCGCCTGGCATGGGGATAAAAGTTCTAGGAACAGAACGTTCTCTGGGGGAATTTCTTTCGTGTTGCAGAGATTAATTTTTCTATCCATTCATTCTGTTGATTTCTGTCGGTCCCTCAAAATAATTCATGATGCATAAGAGTATTTTTTGAGCAATTTTGTAGAAAAATCCATCTAACCGTCCATTTTCTTCGACCATTATTCCTGGTAATGTCATCAGGCACCTCCTTTACTGTGTCGTGCTCGTGTCAGAATCAATCGTCATTACATTTTCCGTCTAGATTCCCAGTCATGACCCATTGATGAACAAGAAGTGCATCTACGCGCGAATACACTGACTTCACTGAGACTGAGATCACAGGTACGATAAAACGCTCAAATGTGGCAAGGACGTAAGGGAGCGTGAAAATCGGTGTAAGAGCTTAAAAGCTTTACATAAAGGAAATTTTCTCTCACATATCTGTGTTGCCAGGTTTCGTGGATCTCCGGATCGACAACAAAGAAATAGCAATCCCAGTTTTTATTTTTAAATGAGAGACAATACAGAGTGCTCTTCTTTGTTGAATTTTCTCAGTAAAGTCTACGCTAGGAGTCTAAACAACAGATGTAGGGAAATTTCGGAGCCTAAGGTATGTGAAAATGTGTGTGCTCTCTGTTCTAGACAAAGATATATCTCTAACCCTGTTTATAATTTATTCAGTGAAGTACTTACTTCTCTTATTAAATTGAAAACGTTCATCTTTACAAAACTTTTCATGGGAACCTTCTACCGTAAAATTACTACGTTGTCTTGGGCAAGAGTTTCAGAAAATGTTAGTGTAAAAGTGATGTAGGTAACATATTGTTAATGTGCGTTTATTAGACATGTCGATTTTACAAACCCTGGGGAAATTTTGCTGAAACTTTAATGCTTATTTCTCTAAACGAACAAGGTCCATTGATCTTCCTCATTAGAATTATAAAGCATGATTATTTTGTGAATGATATGTCTCGTTGGTTTTCGAACTAAACTCTAGTACATTTACCTCAGATGCTTGTGAACATTTTGTCGAAATATTTGATTAATCACCCTTTACCATATCATCTTCTCAAATAATTTATAGCAGAATAACTAATGAATTTGAAATTTAAATGAATGTCCTCATGCAATGGTTTCTGTCACAAGTGATCTCCCTAACTTTCTTATAATCTAAACAGCACTGCATAATTAATCTGTTGTCTACTATGTGATATTTTCTAGTAGTTTTCTTAGAAAGAAAACTAATTTTGACTTATTCAATTATTCGCAGCTAATTCAATATAAATATCATATTCTGTAATAATATCCTGCATTATTAATAACCTGCTGTAACAGTAAAATTCTATTCAAATATGTTTCATAATAAGTTTTAATTATTTCACAGTAGACGTTCTTCATTTATAAATCTCATCGCTTTTAGAAACATGTTGGCTTTTGTCATTGTATTCATATTAATATTAATATGAAAACACACACGCACATACACACACACAAACACACACTCACACATAGCAGTAATGAATAAATAATCTTTGTTATCATAACTTATGAGATGCTGATGGATGATAATTCTATTCATCATCTGTTCCAAATAATTAGAATATTAACAATGAATAAATCTGAATCTAGTTAAAATAAACTTCTTGTCACAATTGTTTAGCTATAGGGATACGATTCCTTTGTATTATAGGCACAGCTCTGAAATTGGGCGCAGAGGCCAGTCTATTATATCGACTACAGAGCTTGATGGGTACACATTTCATCGACTCAGAAAGGATTAAAGGCAAAATCCATCTCGATGGAATTTGATCTCTGAACTTAGAGACTAACGAAATGATGCTTAGCATGTTTTCCGGCGTGCCCGCTGCCTTAAAGCATTGTAATAATTCTTTATTAGCCACGAAAAAACCTAGTTCAAAATAAATACAAAGGACATTATTTTTTACACAGATAAGTGTAAACAATAGAAAAACAATGACACATTCTAACTAACAAACTTCCCAATAAATGAAAGCGGCACCCAGGGGCAATCATCTTACGGGTTGTTGCTGTCCTCCTTAAATCTATCTTCACAAATTGTCCTGCTTCCGTGAGATGTGCCTGCCTGTCGTTGAGAGAGTTCGAAAAATACTGCATTGCTTCTGCTGGAATTCCAACAGAAGACTCTCTGCATGTGGTGTTTCCCCTAACAATTAATTTGTCGTCTTCATTCTTTAAGTTGCCCTTGTCATTGATGCCGCAGCTGCTGCTCAGGCGAAAGGTGTACTATAAGTTATTATAGATAAGTTATATTTTCGTTACAGCAGAGTATTCCAGCTGGTGTGTCATTTAACATCTCTTCCGAGACCTAAACTTGGTAGGGATTCGGACTCTGTTATAATATGTTATCTCATTTTATATTGACAGAGATCAACAGCAGATGCAACCGATTCTACATTATGGACATCGGAAGGATCAATGGCTATGCTGACCACAGCGAAATTTCAACTCAGGACGTAATGAACCGAAACATATAACGGAAGACATTTTGTTCGTAGATTTATATGTGTGTATATATATATATATATATATATATATATATATATATATATATATATATATATATGCAAGGTTATATGAGTGTAAGTGTGTATTTGCATATATACGTGCATGCATCCTTGCGCATATATGTGTGCATTTGTATGCTAAAATATTTAGAATTGATGGAGGCATCATGTCTTAGACAAATGCTGGTATATCAGATACCATTTATTATAAATTCTCGATTTATTGAAATTATTTCCGCCTCTAGTTGAAGTGTCAAAATTACGAAATGGAAATTAAGTCGAGCATTATATGGGAAGAGGAGATAATCTTGAGAACCAAGAGTTCTTTAAAGTTGATATGCCATTACTGACAAAGAGAGGCCTATAGTCTGGAGATAGGAGGACAATAGTGGACGTGTGTTACTGCCTCAATAGGCAACATCAGCACGACAAGCGCTCAGGCTTATCACCATATTCAAGGGATCTATGCAAAAAGTACCGCATCCGCTTAGAACCCACTGTGCAATGTGTATAATTTAAACAAAAATCATCTGAGAAATAAATCACGATGCGCAGTGTTTATAATTTATATGGTATCGAAAAATAAAGGTATATCAAGTACGAAGCGGCGTAAATTCTTGAAGATGCGTTATAATCACCAAATTGCATTGAAACCGAGCTTTATATAAGAAGCGGAGGATATCTCAAACATTCAAGAATTCTCCTATTTTGATATATTATGGAAGAGAACAGGCTTCATGCAACTTGAGCATAAATTATGTCTGTATATGATGTGTGTGTATGTGTGTGTCCATGTGAGTATACCCGTGACTTTCTATAAATATACGTATATACAGTTCAAATTCACTTAAAAAGCAGACAGGTAGGGGGAATATACGCAAGTGTATTAGTTTCACGCTTGGGAAAAATGGAAAATCTTTGACGTTTCGAGCCTATGCTCTTCGACATAAAGGTGTTGAGAAAAAAATGGAGAGAGAACATATATATATATGTAAATATATATATATATATATATATATATATATATATATATATATATATATATATATATATATATATATATATATATATATATATATATATATATATATATGCAAGTGTGTGTGTGTGTGCATACATACAAATATTTGTATATATATATATATATACATATGTATCTTTATATATATGTACGGAAAGAAACAAGATGAAAGTCACTAAACTAAAGAATATATTAGAATCGTAATAATAAAAGCATTATGCAATATAGTACAAACTAAGATATGTTCTTCCCGGTTATTATGTAGGGAGAAAAAAATTTGTTTTCTACCACACTATATAATACTTTTACTATTATGATTCCAATATATTGTTTAGTCTTGTAAAACAAATCTGTGTTTTTCATCTTATTTCTTTCCGTATATATTAAACCGCTTGTAATCACTCACCATACTTTCTACCTTATATATATATATATATATATATATATATATATATATATATATATATATACTTGTGTGTGTGTGTATATGCATATATATATATATATATATAAAAATCCTTAAATCTTTAAAATCTTTAAAATTATTCAGCTTCAAAGCTGCGATCATGCAGGGGCACCAACGTATATATATATATATACATATATATATATATATATATATATATATATATATATATATATATATATATATATATATATATATATATATATAAGAAAAAATGAGTTCAAAAAGAACAATTCAAACTTTGGGGGGATTCAAAAAGACAGAAAAATGATTTCTAATAAAGATTCATCATATTCATAAAAATCAGCCAGAGCAAGAAATAAGAATTTGAAAATAATATTTGAGTAGTTTCGTTATAGGTATACATATATAATATAAACAAGCATTAAAAATGGTGAAAAATGTAGAATCAGAAATAGATTTATTACAAAACTGGATTCAATGCATACGTACGTTTCGAAAAACAATGCAAATATGTTAGAAAAATAATTTGATAATTATAATATAATTATAATTATGATAGTAATTATAATCAAGTTTATGCTTTGTCATTCTCATCAGTGTGAGGAATCTCTTGAAGAACATCAAGAAAGTTTAATACGATGAAATAGAATAAAATAAAATAAAACTAAAATAAGATACTATAAAAGAACATAGATGGGGCAATAAGGGAAAATCAGATGAATTACAGACCAAGTCGTGAAAGGGAAAATTATGATAACAACAACAATAATAATAGTGAGAGAGATGAAAAAGAAAAAGAAAGACATATCAATTTGTAAGCAAGTCTATATGAGCAGTAAATATATAAGATAAGAATCTAACGGATATGTTAGTAGTTTACAGGTTTTTATATATGTTTGTATATATGTACATATATTTGAGTGTATATTTTTATGCGTTATGTGTATACGTATTTTTCCCTCTATTACTTGTGATTTAATTAATAATAATTTTCTCCATATTTTCGCTGTTCGTTTCTTATTCTTTCCCGATTGTCTCCCTTTCCCCGGGGTATTTTTTGAGTGGAGGACTTCTGCCGAACACACCGGCCTACCTCATCTTTGATCGTTGTCTCTTTTTGAAAAAATCTTTTTTGTTTTTGCCTATGCCTGCATGCACATTTTCTACTTATACATTGGATCATTCTCAAAAATAGTCTTGCTTCTCAGCTTCTAGTAATATGCACATATTTTTTTCGTTTTTCAATATTATTATGTATACGTATAACTCTCTATGGCTTTTTTCTGCTAGTGACATTGTTACCTTGTACTCTACTAGACACACGTGGCCTTGTTTACATTGTATTTCGTCTCAACCTGTTAATATATTTTTAAACATATCCGTCAGATTCTTATGCTATAGTTTTACTGCACATATAGACTTGCATCCACATTCATATGTCTTTCTATTTATTTTTCGTCTCGCTCACTATTATTATTATTGTTGTTATAATTATTTTTCCCTTTCACAACTTGGTTTGTAAATTATCCGATTTTCCCTTTTATTGTATCTTATTTTATTTTCCGATCAACAGGACCTGCTCGTGAAATTAATGTGCAAGTGGCTGAGCACTCGACAGACACGTGTAACCGTAACGTAGTTCTCATGGAGATTCAGCGTGACACAGAGTGGGATAAGGCTGGCCGTTTGAAATACAAGTACAAAAGAAACAGGGACAAAGAGTGATAGAAAGTTGTGATGAAGGTGTATAGCAGGATTCGCCACAATTCCCTGACGGAGACTCGTGGAGCTTTAGATGTTTTAGCTCAATAAACACTCACAACGCCCGACCTGGGAATCGGAACAGCGATCCTACGACCGCGAGTCCGCTGCCCTAACCACTGTGCCATTGCGTCTCCACATATGCACATATACATATATATCAATGTATGTAGTTGTGTTTTTGGGAATCTGCATCAGTGGCATCAAAGGATAGCTTATCATTAGACTATTTCTTTCTCTTATAAATAGTCATTGTTTTGCCTAAATTTGAAACCATTGGCATTTTATGGGTCGTGGGTTAGTTCATAGATCGACACCGGTCTCAGTGAGAACCTGGGCGTCGACGATTTGCAGCTGCTCGCTTGCAGATGCGTACCATTTTGTTGCCAATGCCAGGAGACCTTGTGTGATATGATAACTCAAGGGTGTTAATGAAATTGAAGAAATGTGACCACTATTTGTTGAAATATGAACGAATGGGACAAGAATGGTATCATTGAATGGCCGGGTCTGCTCTGTGGATTCGCTTGTAGATTGAGGGAAGCGGATAGGGAGAGAGACTTCCTTGGTTAAACGTTTGACAGCGGTTATCTGGACTTCCACGAGCAGACCTTGAATGTATCCACAATTTTTCTTGTTTCATTTTTTTGTTTGTTTCTATGTGATACCTTTACTATTTACACACCTTCGTAAAATTCCCCACATTATATTGTATTCTATCGTCCCATGTCTTTCTTGATCTACTATCGAACCTTTAGGGTAATAAAGAAATCATTATTATTATTGTTGTGGTAGCGAGCTTCCAGAATCGTTAACTCGCAGAACAAGATGCTTTGCAACATTGCTTCCAGCTTTACCCACTGATGTCAGGTTTCAGCTTTGCCTTTCATCATTTCAGCATCCTTTCGACATCGATAATATAGGTGCTCTCGGATTGATGTAATCGACTTAACCGTGACTAAATTTGGTGGCCTTGTGTCAAAATTCAAAACCATTTTTATGCTTGCTAAAGAAGCGAGCTGACAGAATCGTCAGCTTAATGGATAAAATGCTTAGCGGCATTTCTTCGGCCCTTACGTTCTTGGTTCAAATTCCACCGATGTCGACGCTGCTTTTCAACTTCCCGAGGTCGAAGAAATAGGTAACGGTTGAGCACAGGGGTCGATGCAATAGACTGGGTTCCTCCCACAAAAGTTTAGATTTATGTCTACAGTAGAAATAATTATTATTGTTGATGGTGATGTTGCTGGCGGGAGTAATTTCAATGGGAGCGGTGGTTGTAGGGGTGATAAGCTCTAACAGCGCGTACTCGTAACGATTTCATAATGTATATTTTCTTGAAACTAAAATTCCAATTTTATAACATTCTATCTCTGAAGTAGGATCTTTAATATCGCCTACCACATTTATGGAAGGCATAATAAACTGTCCACTCAGAACTCACAAGTTTCAGTGCATCTAAACTCAAGATACTTTGAATATATTCCTTTTGATATTTGTGTTGTTATGCATAAAATCAATTTGAATACGAGCAGAGTTGTTCGTATGGAGAATTGAGTTCAAGTATTCATTATCATTCTGACAAAGTTTAATAACAAGAATAATAGAAAATCGCTGACTTTTTCTCATGGGTTCATCACTCCAGAAAATTGCTTGCTATATTGCAAGGGATATTAAACCATTAATGATCCATCCAATTCCAGGATCCATCAAGAAGTGCACAGATTGATGAATTCACATAGATAATACGCCAGCTGTTCCTCGCGGAAATCTTTCAATTATTGAATGAAACTAAATCGAGATAATTACTTACTTCCCATGTAGAAATAAAAGCGACAGTATTCAGAATATATTTACATGATTGATAATAAAACTTCCCATTTTATCAAGCCCTGAAATACGTAATTCAGATCATATATTTTAATAAACGGTAAGGTATGTTCCTCTGTTATTATTAAAGCGAAGTGCATTGTTATTACTATTATTATTACTATTATTATTATTATTATTCAGTAGTTTTATTTTTATAACGTGCTTTCACTTCACTACCGAGCGCAGCTCTGTGTGCCTTGGGTATGTGTTGCGATTTGTTGTGATGCTCTGATGGTTATTGTATGGAAAGTGTTCTGCGTAGGATGTGTGCAGTGCCTAGTTGTGCAATTTTCTGTATGTTATATGTGTTTGTAAGTCCTGGTGTTTTTGTAATGTATTTGTCTGAATATTTTTTATCATGCCTAATGCACCTACTATGATAGGGATTGTTTCTGTTTTCAGATTCCACATTCTGGTTACCTCTATTTCCAGGTCTTTGTATTTTGAGAGTTTCTCCATTTCTTTTAGAGACACGTTGTCATCTGCCAGTATTGATACATCAATTAGAAAGCATTTTTTTCTTCATGATCTCTGACAACTATATCTGGTCTGTTGGCCTTAATTTCTCTATCTGTGTGTATCGGCATATCCCAGAGTATGCTTGCTTTCTCGTTTTCTGTGACCTTTTCTGGTGTGTGCCTATACCATCTTTTTTCTGTTGTTATTCCATAATGTTGGCATAGCTTCCAATGTATGTAGGTTCCAACTTTGTCATGTCTGTGAATATATTCCTTCTTAGCCAGGACTGGGCAGCTAGAGATAATATGATTTATTGTTTCTTGTCCATCTCCACATATTCTGCAGTTACTTGTTATATTTCTTTTCATTACATGTTTTTGGTAATTTCTGGTGGGGAGGCTTTGGTCTTGTGCTGCAATTAAAAATTCCTCTGTTTCTGCTTTGAGTCCTGAGCTTCTCAACCATTGCTGGGATTTTTCTTTGTCTATTTCTTTTGCATTTAGTTTAGTCCAGTATTTACCATGAAGGGGCTTTTCTTGCCATCGTTTTATCATGGTTCGTTGCTGTTCTATTTTTAGTTTGGATTTCATTTGTTTTATAGCTTTTGTTGTTTCTTCATCATCTTCTTCTTCTTCTTCATATTTATTAGGTGGTATGATTTCTTGTTTGTATTTGTGAGCTTCCTTAAATACTGAGAACAGCTTTTTGTTTTGCTCGCGTTTTGCCGCTATTTGTATCAGTTTTCCTTCCTTCTGAAGTAGATATTTTTGCAGTCCTATGGTGGTTAATTTATAGTAGTTTTATTATTATTATTATTATTATTATTATTATTATTATTATTATTATTATTATTATTATTATTATTATTATTATTATCCTCCTCCTCCTCATCATCATCATCATTATTATTATTATTATTATTATTATTATTATTATTATTATTATTATTATTATTATTATTATTCAGTAGTTTTATTTTTATAGCGTGCTTTCACTTCACTACCGAGCGCAGCTCTGTGTGCCTTGGGTATATGCTGTGATTTGTTGTGATGCTCTGTTGGTTATTGTATGGAAAGTGTTCTGCGTAGGATGTGTGCAGTGCCTAGTAGTGCAATTTTCTGTATGTTATATGTGTTTGTAAGTCCTGGTGTTTTTGTTATGTATTTGTCTGAATATTTTTTTATCATGCCTAATGCACCTAATATGATAGGAATTATTTCTGTTTTCAGGTTCCACATTCTAGTTACCTCTATTTCCAGGTCTTTGTATTTTGAGAGTTTCTCCATTTCTTTTAGAGACACGTTGTCATCTGCCGGTATTGATACATCAATTAGAAAGCATTTTTTTTCTTCATGATCTCTGACAACTATTATTATTATTATTATTATTATTATCCTCCTCGTCCTCATCATCATCATCATTAATATTATTATTATTATTATTATTATTATTATTATTATTATTATTATTATTATTATTATTATTATTATATTACTATTACTATTTCATCGGGCTATTATTATTATTTTTTTTCTCCTTCTTTCTTCAAATTTTCTTCCGTTTCTCGCCGAATGTTTTCCGAACACCTGGGGCACAGAAGCTCATTGTATGCATTCACCGATTACACACGCAAATTCACAGGTAAAATATATATTTAAAAAATAAATAAATAAATAAATTCCTGAATGGATGTTGTTTTCAAAGCGATAATGCTCTTCTCGGTACATGGGCCGTTCCAGTTAACACGATTTTTTGCACTTATATTATTATTATTATTATTATTATTATTATTATTATTATTATTATTATTGTTTGTTGTTGTTGTTGTTGTTGTTGTTGTTGTTGTTGTTATTATCATCGTCATATTCATTATTGAGTGAGAGAGCAGTGCATGCTATCAAAGTGTCACGGTTAAAATATACGAAGCTCAGTATACCCATCATGACTACACGTCTGATAAGGGTATACCAGGCACATGCATCACAATCATATGTGCGCGACATGGTGATCTCATATCCAAATAAACAGCGCATGACCTTGCAGGTGGGGCCCAGTTAGAATTTTCTTCTTATCGCGTAGCCCATCCCACTCAAAAGGTCCTTGAATAAGAATGGTTTAGGGATGTTGAACGAAACACCCATGATTCCAGATCTAATTTATTCAAACCCCAAAGAATACCTCTCAACACATGGCTATGATGCTCCCCCACTACTTCTGGTTGTGATCAGAGACGCACATATCGTTAGCCACCAAGGGACATGCTCAACTGGTTATGGTCAAACAACTGAGAAGCAAATCTATGGTGTTGAGCAGAATATTGGCTTTAGCCCATCTTTTACACCAAGACAAAACAATGTACGTAACACTTTCAATCAGTTAAGATCAGAAGCAATGAGAGAAACTGTCTGCTACTTCATCAGGGCATTTATTATTATTATTATTATTATTATTGTTATTATCATTATTATTATTATTATTATTAAGGCGACGAACTAGCATAATTGTTAGCACGCCGTACAAAAGTATTAGCACCACTCTAGATTTCATCCTTTCGCGTTTCATAAAATGAGTACCAGTTGATTATTGGGGTCAAGGGAATCGACTTACTCCTCCCCACCAAATTGGTGACCTTGCGCCAAAATTTTAAACCATTATTAGTTTTGTTATTTCTGTTGTTGTTGAATATAATGTTATTGCTACGGTTAGTATTATTTGTCGAAGAAAAGCGATGTTTGCCGAGCATATTTTCTCTGTCTCGTAACTGGAGATTCAGAGACGCCAGTAATTTATCTTAAATCGGTTTAGAGTTAGCAGACATTTCAATGAAATAACATCAGGTATTCCCCTAGTTTGCAATATTTATATAGTCTCATGTTTATATAGTTTCGTATTTTTATAGTTTCGATCTCATCTAAATTCAAAACTGCTTGTAATGGAACTTGTACACGAAAATTGTTAGAATATATTATGCAAATGGAGACATTTTTCTTACTCAGTATGCGGGATACATATCCGTCTATGGAATTGTCCTTCTTCGATGTAACATCTGAAATCAATACGGGAAATTTATTCTTGATATTTCCTTAACATTCAGAGAAATGTCTTTATTACGTAACTTTGACAATGCATATTTGCAGAATTATGACAATAACGAGACCATTTGTTTATCTATCATTCTTAGAAATCGATGTTATGTCATTCAATTGTGATCTCCCCTTGCCATTATTCGAAACTAGAATAAGCGACGCGAGGGATTATAACTAACCTGTATAGTTCCAATAAAGACTGCTTCTAAATGCAATATCTTATGACAAATAAGGTTATTTGACAGAATATATCAGTTGCCGAACTTACAATGTTTTCTCACGCCAAATTATGCAGTCATATGGCGAACATGCATATGTGAAGCTCACACAATGCTGATATAAAAATGTGGTCTATTTAATCATTTCAACAACGCTCCACCCCACAAAAATATGCATATATAAATATATTGGGTTGTCCGGAAAGTTCGTGCCAAATTATAGTAGCTTACATTTCGTCTTATTTCAGAACATGGCTGAGTCCATAAAATAGAATTTGACTACACCTCCATTTAGAGCACTGTTTAAGCTATCTTTTCGTGGAGAAAGATTTATGTTCCGTTAACCTGTGTTAATTCTGTAACCCTTTATAATGGAAGATAAGAAAGTTCATTTTCGGCACTTGATGCTTTGGGAACTAGACAAAAATTGCTGCAGCTCGGCTGGGATGTGTTACCCCACCCTCCATATTCACCAGATATTGCTCCTTCTGATTTCCACTTATTCAGGTCTCTGCAGAATAGTCTTAATGGTACAAATTTCAATTCTTTGGATGACGTAAAAAAGATACCTTGATGAATTCTTTGCCATGAAACCACCTCAATTCTGGGAAGAGGGTATTTTCAAGTTAAAGGAAAGATGGTGACGCATTGTGCTACAAAATGGTTCATATTTGGTTGATTAAAATCGTAATGGTATGTATTTATTGACCTCTTTCTTTCCTTTAAAAATCGGTTCGAACTTTCCGGACAACCTAATGCATTTGTATATGAAAGTATTTGATAGATATATTTTATAAATCTGTCAATAAGAGTTCCATAATGATATGGATAATATCTTGACAATTCTGAAATTACATCCTAAAATCTTATTTCGGGTTTTTATAGAAAACAGATTTAATATGACTCCTAACAATGTCTAAATCACCGAGGAAATTCTGACATCAAACTCTAGCATCAAATCAGGAACATGTATTATACATTAAAGTGCATTTATTTTCAAATTAGAGATTGGTTAAATGAGAATAACAAATAATGGAAATGTCGGTATAACCAGTTGAGATATGAGATAACAAAGAAAGAAATTAACATATTCTAACATCACTCATAAAAACCTGACATATCTCCTGGGTACCTTCAAATAAGCCCAATTTGTATAATTCCCATTCAATGAATAAGGAAATTTCAGCGTATTCTCAATTTATCCGTTGGAATAAAGTTGTTACACACTTTCATATTCTACTGGGATTTAGAGTCTATCTCATTCTGTCAGTAAATCAAAATTCAGCGATAAACGTCGGCTTTATGAGTCACTGAGGTTCTCAATAATGTCTGTTAATTTCCACGTTGTATTCTACATATTCTATTGTTTATAGCGTTTTTTTCTTCTTTTTCATACTGTTTTCCCTACACCCTATCTCTCTCTCTGACACATAATGAATAATTCTGTCTTTGCATATATCTATATAACTATATAATATATATATATATATATTATATATAATATATATATATATATATATATATATATATATATATATATATATATAATATACACACATACATGTATGCACATATATATATATATATATATATATATATATATATAATAATGTATGTTATAACTACATATATATATAATATACACACAAACGAACAAACACACACATATATTTCATCATGTATCCATTATTTGCTTTAGTCGAATGCAGAAATTTTGTCGATTGAATCATTCTGGTTCTTATTTTAGCGGACACTTTTGCCGAATCATTAAGTTACGGGGACATAAACAAACTAACACCGATTGTCAAGTGCTGCTGGGGAAATGGGGAGGTGGAGTACTCAGGGTCACAAAGCACCCTCCATCCCCCCCACCACATATACGACAGGCTTTTTTTCAGTTTCTGCCTACCAAATCCACTCCCTTGCCCAGATTGCCGCACACAGGGAGTGAAAACTTGGAATTATGCAATTGGGAAGCAAGCTACTTACTACACATCTACGCCTGCACCGATATATATCTGTATCTATCTATCTATCTATCTATCTATCTATCTATCTATCTATCTATCTATCTATCCATTTTACTATCTACTTATCTCTCTCTATCTATCTTTCTCTATGTTTATATCTATCTTTCTCTCACCCTCTCACTTCTATTCTAGCCTCTCTACTTACTCATTTTCTCGCTCTCACTCTTATACTCCCAGCCTTCATCCCCTTCCCTGTTTTTCTCTGTCGCTTCCTCTCCATGCTGTCTTTCTCCTCTGCTTGCTGTTGTCACGTAACCAGCAGCCAGTTTATATTTTTCTTCATTCTTAGACTGGTCCCTTAGCTGACCAATCGTACTGTCTCTCCAATCTTCAACACTCAACATATTTTTTTAGCGTTACGCACTATTCTCGACTCCTTAGTCGCAAAGTCGTGTTTTGTTAGATTATTTTTCCTTGTCCACTGTTCTAAATCACATTCTATGTCGTTTTACTTGTCCTGTTTTGTTTTGTTTGCGCTTGTCCCTAATACTCCGCGAAATAAATTTTTTCGCGTGTGCCACCAATTGGGAATTACTCAGTCTTATCGTTAAAGGTGCGAAACTGAACAGTATCAATTGGTCGAAAACTGATGAAGAATTTTGGACTTTCTGTTTGTCTCAGGTTCGTTTTTTCACTCAGTATACAGTACGTCGTTTGTTTATACATTCTTCATTTGTATCTCTCTCTCTCTATACATATATATACTCCGGTGGGATATGACGATTATAATGTTGATCACCAGCATTGTATATAACGGTTTGACGATTTGTCTATAAAATTTTAACCAAATCCTCTGTTTAGAAATTAATTTTTCCTTGTCCACTGTTCTAAATCACATTCTATGTCGTTTTACTTGTCCTGTTTTGTTTTGTTTGCGCTTGTCCCTAATACTCCGCGAAATAAATTTTTTCGCGTGTGCCACCAATTGGGAATTACTCAGTCTTATCGTTAAAGGTGCGAAACTGAACAGTATCAATTGGTCGAAAACTGATGAAGAATTTTGGACTTTCTGTTTGTCTCAGGTTCGTTTTTTCACTCAGTATACAGTACGTCGTTTGTTTATACATTCTTCATTTGTATCTCTCTCTCTCGCGCGCGCTCTCTCTCTTTCTCTCTCTCTATATATCTGCCTATCTAGCTACCTTTATATACATTATATATATATATATACATATATATATATATATATATATATATATATACACATACATATTATATACTTGTATATATGCATATACATGCATATATGTATACAAATGTATATATGTATAAAGTGTATATATATATATATATCTACCTACCTACCTACCTACTATATCTATCTATCTATCTATCTATCTATCTATATATATATATATATATATATATATATATATATATATATATATATATATATATATATATTATATATATATATTATATATACATATATATACTCCGGTGGGATATGACGATTATAATGTTGATCACCAGCATTGTATATAACGGTTTGACGATTTGTCTATAAAATTTTAACCAAATCCTCTGTTTAGAAATTAATTTGTGAAAGTGTTTAATGAACAATAGCTGTATGTAGATTATCCTATGTTCTTTTAACCAATGATTACAGTAAGATAAAGATATATAACCTTACTGTAAGACAGAGAAATATAAACTAAAATAAATAACTATATCTCTGATTTCTTCAAAGAAGTTCAATGCAACGAAAATAGGAAAATATTACAGAGATTAATGTCGAAAAAGGCTGGTAATTGTAAAAATATGTAAGCTTATCCTAAGCCAAATGTAACATAACATTGAATCATTCGTGAATAAACAGGGCAAAAAAAACCCCCAAAAAAACAAGAACAAAATCATTTTCGTTGCATTAGTCGTAAAATTACGTCAAAACTGTCCTCGCTATTTTTATTCTGGGAGAAACATTTCTTTTTTTTTCATCCCAAACGTTTTAGAAACTAATCTATAAGGAATAATCAATAGGTACAGTTTTATATAGTTAATGGCGTTAAGTGTCCTTTTGTACTTGACTTATTCCACCGTTAGTCAGTGATTGATTGGAAGCATGTAAGCGTAATATTAGAATGCAATTGGGTTATATTTTAGACCGTTCAATCTTTATTGGGTAAAAGAATCAATGCTGTGAAATTAATTGATCCTTTATTTGGTTTAATACGAATTTATTTACCTATATTAAAAATTGAGTCGTATCAAGATTTATAAAGGTTTCTTCGAAAGAAAACCATACAGTGATGATTATTTCAGAATAAAAGACTTCAATTTAGGCTCCCAATACTATCTCATCTCTTTTCATTACTTAACCTGCTAGTAGTTAAATGGTGCGTGAAAACTGTTATTTGCATCGGGGATTATCTGTGCACTGAAACATGCAAATAATGAGACAGACCTGAACACAATTTACGAAATATATCAAAATGATATAATTTCCATTGGTATTTGAACCCTACCATCTGGATCTTTTCCGTTATGTTATTTATTCTTTGAAATTTCCCAATACATTTTTTGTGTAAATTGTATTTTTACAGGTAGGTTATTCCCTATATGTTGTTTTTTTTATGAGTTAGTATTTCAAACGCCGCTGAAGTCTGAGGTCATATAACAATTTCTGTCTGTGTTTCTACTATCTCTCTCTGTCCCTGTCGCTATCTCTGTCTCTGTCTGTCTGTCTGTCTGTCTGTATGTCTCTCTATCTATCTATCTATCTATCTATCTATCTTTCTCTCTATCTCTATCTCTATCTATCTATCTATCTATCTATCTATCTATCTATCTATCTATCTATCTATCTATCTATCTATCTATCTATCTATCTATCTCTCTGCCTATGTATCGATTTTCAACCGCCTGTTGATATATCTTTCTCTAGATTTATCTACCCAAGTGTTGTATTTTAACATCTATTTTGTCTTTTATTTTCGCTTTTTATTCATCTCCCTCTTTATTGTCAATGTATTTTGCACACTATATATTCTGTTTTTTGTTTTCTTTTTCCATATTCAGCATTGAATGCTTTCATTGTTTATGTATCACATCGCTACTACTTTAATGTTTAAAATTCCTTCCCCACTAATTCTCCACAAAAATTGCCTTCTATTTTCGTAGTTCGTTTATCTGATCACCTGTCATCTCATCCTTAATTCTCTTCATGTCTCCATCAACTATGAACGGAACCATTTAAAATTTTCCAATTTTCTATCCACTAATCGATCGCTCTATTTTTCATTATCTGCTATCCATCTTCATAGGCATCTTTAATCTTCTATTGACTCGATGTTAATGTCTTATTTGCACCACTAGGTTATTTTGCATTGTCATTTTCACAGACTGGCTTCCATTCTTCATTTATTCCTCATGCTTTTCTTTATTGCTCTCCTGAACGAAGAAGGAAATACATTTAGTTCGACTTTAATGCAAAACTAAATAATGACACTTTATTTTCACTTTCACAATCAAGTTTGAAATTTATATTTCTTTCACTTCCTGTTTTCTCATTACAGTTCTTAGGCCACTATTTGTATATTTGTAAATTACTTTTCGAACCTTTCCAAGCAATTAGATTTTCTAGCTAATTTTGACTTCTACATGCAATTCAAGATCAATTTTTCCTATTATCATAATCTACATTACCAACAACACCCTCGCTACCAGATACTTTCTTAAATTTTCTTAAAATTTTACATTAAATGTTTATAAAATTTCACATTTCTGACAGTTATTTTATAGTTAAATTTTTATTTTTTAAAAACCATTTTGTTTTTAGTTCTCATTTATTGGCCATTTGTCTCTTTTATTTTCAGTTTATCGCTTTTCTTCCAACATATTCGCAATAAATCAATGTTTCACCTGTCCTTAACCTGCCCTACACATTCAAGCCTCAACCTCACAGAAAACCCGTTTAACGGTCTGAATATTCTGTTTTCTTTGTATCAGAGCAAACTTTTACGCAAGCGTATGACAATATCGATTTTTGGTGCCACACAACAACCAACTAATAATGCTTCTCTTGAAAGTATTTCTGCTTTATGTTTCTTTTTTTCTCTTTTTCTATTTTATGTCTTCTTTTTCTATTTTATTTTACCCAGAGTATTGGGTTTTATATTTTATTATTTGCTGTGTGACTTTGATATTTTTGTTTTTATTATTATGCACTCTGAACTGGAATATATAATTTAGATTAACTATATAGTTTCCAAGAACATATGATGCATGTATAGATATTTAGGCAATTTAGATGAGCGATAAAGCATGGATGAATACACTTATTTATCTTTCAATGCATTTACCTATGTAGCTATAAATCTCGTGATTTTCCATTTTCTTTATCCCTCCCCTTTAAATTCTCTTTCTATCTCGCTCTCTTTTTCACCTCCCTTACTCTGTCTCTTCCTCTTCTTCACTCTCTCTCTCTCTCTCTCTCTCTCTCTCTCTTTCCCACATTTTTCTTTACCTCTTTCTCAGTCAATGTTTCAGGATCACTTATGTTACACTCCCTGAGTAATCTTGCGTACACAAACAAATAAACGCATACAGCGCACACACACACACATACACACACACACACACACATACACACACAATCTGACACACACACACACACACACACATATATATATACATATATATTATATATATATCTATAATATATATATATATATACATACATATATGCAGCAGAATAGTAGGCACAACAGACATATATAGATTCATCGGAAAGTAGAAGTTGAGAAACGTAATTGGTAAAAGCAGAAACAGCAACAGCATACGTGTAAATTTGCATATGCTGAAATGTTTGTGTGTTTATATTTCTGTGTACGTGCGTTTTTTGTTTGTTTATGGAGTGAACGTCAGGTTGATAGCAGGATGAAGGAAAATGAGATGCGAAAAGAACGGTTGAAAGTAATTTTGTTATTAATGATTTAACCCAGTCTTACTACATATCTATTATAGAGAAATGAATGACTTGCACGCGTGTGATTCATTATGTGCAAGTTAATGAAGAAGTGTGTGTGTGTGTAAGTATGGGAGTGTATATGTGTGCGTGTATGTGTGTTATTGTGTGTATGTGTGTGTGTGTGTGTGTGTGTGTGTGTGTGTGTGCGAAGTGGTGTTGCCTAGAATCTAATGAAATGAAACGAGCGGTAATGGGCAATATATTGTAGTATTGGGAAGTGTAAACAATGAGATGGTGATATTTGTGGATAGAGGAAAAGGGAGATGATTTGTGAGAAAAGGGCGAAAGAAAAGAAAAGAGCAGGTTTCATACAGAGAGAAGGAGAGAAAGAGGACGTAGAAATAAAGAAAAACAAAGAGAGGTGGCGAAATTTCTTAATTACGTCTATCTCAATAAAGCACAACGTATAAATTTGCCAATGGGGCCTATACTTGTTTACTCATCGTGCTAGAAGTACTTGCGAAATCTCTCACAAAGCACCTTCTGAAGTTTTAAATAACGAAAGAATACAAGGATTACCATAGTTTTACATATACATCTGTAACCTCGATACAGTTACGGCTACATTAGTTGGGTTAACCTTGCACCAAACAACTAAATATTACATAAATATCAAGATGTTTAATAAAGGCAAGTAGTTTGATATTGTGTCCTCTGCTTCTTTTCTGTCATGGTTTGTGTCATAATAACAATTTCATTTAGAAACTGTTCGTCACACCTATTTCTAATTAAATCATTAGTTTTGAAGAACACAACCTTATGAAAATACAGTGTTACCGACAAAAAGACAAAATTTTAACACCGAATTTAACACTCTACAAAACTATTAATTAGAAATAATAAAATGGGTGTTAACACACTTAGCAAAGAAATGTTAGTTAATTAAAAATAGCTTGTCTCATTATATTATGTTAGCACTCACGTTTTATCATTTGCTTTTCATTCGGCTAACATCGGTGCTAAGTTTTCCAAACTCAAATTATTCATGGGAAAATGTACGAAACTAGGGACTGTACTCACAATCTTTCTAAATCCGTTACAAACAGAAAATAATTTCTTTAATATTGCAGTCTAACAAGGTGGCGGGTTGGTAGACTCGTTACCGCGCCAACCGAAAGTCTTAGCGGCATTTCGTGCATCTCTACGTTCTGAGTTCAAATTCCACCGAAGTTGACTTTGCCTTTCATAATTTCACGCTTGATAAAATAATTACCAGCTAAGCACTGGGATCGATGTCATCGACTTTCTCACCGAAACCGCTGAACTTGTGCCAAAATTTGAAGTTAATGTCTCTATCTAACGGCTTGTAAAGGATTTATATTTTCAATTATCAAGTCATTGGTGCAGAGTATGCGAATAATTCTTTCTACTGCAGACACAAGGTTTTAAATTTCGAGGAGTGGGTTAGTGAATTATATTGACCTGGTACCTAATTTATAGAACCCCAAAGGATAAAATGCAAGGTCGACTTTGTTGGAAATTGAACTTAGAACGTGATAACGGAAGAAATGCCGCTAAGCACTTTGCCCGGCAAGCAAACTATTCCTATTTCTTTATTTCCTACAAGGGGCTAAACATAGAGCGGACAAACAAGGACAGACAAATGTATTAATTAGATTACATCGACCCAGTGCGTAATTGGCACTTAATTTATCGACCCCGAAAGCATGAAAGGCAAAGTCGACCTCGGCGGAATTTGAACTCAGAACGTAGCGGCAGAAGAAATACCGCTAAGCATTTGGCCCGGCGTACTAACGATTCTGCCAGCTCACCGCAAACTATTCTGCCAGTTCGTTGCCTTAGGGTAACTGCATATTAATAGGTTAGTCACAACTGGAAAAGAATACATATAACCATAGATGTATTTAATTATTGATCACATTTGGCTTAACAAATACTTATAACAAAATTGCCATTAGTTGATAATTATTATCCGTTTACTATTATGATTTTCGTGCAGGGAACTAGGAAGAAAACAGGAATATTCGTAGCTGCCATGCTTCTGAGTTCAAGTATGTTTCATCGAGATTAATAGCAACAAATTTCGAGAATGTTGTTTTAAAGGACGCTCAGATAATTCTAATATATATCTGACGTCATGACTAAATGTTCAAGAGAATGAACTGCGTAATATAAAGTATAATAAAGTTAGCCACCAGTCATAAATAACTATGATCCAGAAACTTGTTCTATGCTTTCCCTAATTTTTATTAGGCTCGTCTGTTGTTGCAAATATGAGTGCATGATGCTTTCAAGGCTTCATTAAAACTGAACTAACAAATCAGACAAGATGTGGACGTTGGATGGGGACAGGGCTGCACCAGATGATATTCATTAAACCTGATTAAATTAGAGTAATAAGAATTGCTTTTGCTCAAAGCCACAATATTCAAGAAATAAATCCGCGATCTTGTGAGTATGAGCTGAACACTACTATCTCCTAAGCCACGCAACTTCACGCGTTGCAATACTGTTCGATATAATCAATAATTTTCCTCTGTTGCGGTCTGTGTATATACGAAGTCTAAATCATAATCAATAATAAATACCCCATTTATATTAATTTTAACAATTGGTTGATAAATGAAATCTAAAATGTAATCTATAATAGGGACAACATTTATATTAATTATCCGTAAGGCAATTACCTGACAAATTAATATTATAAATTAAGTGTTGTATATATTTTACTAATGATTCTTTTCTAAAATCCACAGCTCATTGGAACATTTCCTGTACATTATTTACTGTCACTGTGACCTCCAGTTTAGTTAAATTCCCTTCCTCTATCACCCAAAACAGGAATGTAGTTCAGCGTATATGGTTTTATGAAAGCAGTGCCAAAGTATCAGATCGGTGCATAATAAAATCATAGATTCTCCTTTCGAGTTTTTTACATATCGATACATGTTGGAAAACTTTTATAGATTCAATTTTTTTTTTCATAGCATATTACAATGGTTTTGTTCTGGACAGTTTCACGTATTTTTTTCCTATAGTGTCTTTAATTCTTCATGTAAAGATGAAAATAATAGGAAACAATGCTAAAAGGTGAATGGGTGACAATGGTATAACATTGAAAATGTTTTTCCAAAATCTCCTCTTCTATGAATGTGCACACAATACTATTTGAAGCTTATACCAACTCCAGAATCAACTACTCCAGAAGAGCATTTATGTAATTTCCTGGTAATTTGCAACAAGCTTAAAGCCTTCAAACTAACGTGGCATTGTTAATTAATATTATTAATATTGACAAAATGACATTTCTCTTGACAATTTCGGAATATCTATGATGGGAGAACACGTTTACCAATTGCATCACGCGTATGTACTGAATTGATATATATTGGCCAGGATAATGCAGTGGGGAAGCAAGGAATTGATAATCCTTAATTTCAAATATATTGGACCAAAACCTCAGACTTTCAGATCGATTATTGGACTTATAAATAATGTAATATAGCAGAGTAAGTTAGGATGAGTATATTACTCTGAATAAGTTGCAAAAATGTGAAAATATATTTTTTGCACATGTGAATAATTGCATATATTCGATTTTACGTACATCCTAAAATAAACAAGAACTCTGTTCAATAAATATATATTTTTACAACGTAGATTATATTATGTACAGATAGATCGTACAGCCGGTCCTGATGCATGCTAGCATACATGCGTACACACACATAAAAACACACATGTTCTTTATAGATATTCATATATAGTTCAAATTTACAGAAAACAATAGATGCAATCAGGTGAGGAAACAACAAGCCAGTATATTAGTTTAGCGCTTGATAAGAATGGAAAAGATTTTGATATTTCGAACCTACGCTCTTCGGCAGAAAGGCTTGAGAGAGAAAAAACATTGAGAGAGGACGAAAAGACAAAAAAAAAAAAAAAAAAACAGAGAGAGGCGAAGATGTGTATGGATTAACGGTTCAACACGATGAAATGATCGGAGGAAAGAGGCTGAGTCAAAGGAAGATAATAACGCTGGCTCGGCTGTATTAGGTTGTCGAGCACGTGTAAGTAAAAATGGCGTGTGTGAGTGCATATGTGCGAATAGGAGCGGGCGCGTGTAAATGCATGTGTCGGCGAGCTTAAAATCATGTGGGCCTGTGTTGTGTGCATATATATATATATATACCTACCTACCTACCTACTTACCTATCTATCTTTCTATTTATCTATTCATCTATTTATTTACCTATCTATCCATCCCTCCATCCATCCATCCATGTATATATCTATATTTCTATATTTCTATCTATCTATCAATCTATCTATCTATCTATCTATATATTCTATCTATCTATCTATCTATCTATCTATCTATCTATCCCCCTCTCTCTCTCTCTCTCTCTCTCTCTCTCTCTACTATAGATTATATATATATATATATATATATATTATATATATATTTTCAACAATTGAGGATAAAATTAATTAATTAATCAATTTCACCAAGTATTCAGTATGCAAAGGGACCATTTAAGGCGAATTCAAATTATTACATTATATAAAAGGGCTTAGTAAAATAAATTACTTTGCCGCATACTGAACTCATTAGAAATAGCAGCTAAAAAACTTTTTTTAAAACTTTTCCAATATTAAAGAAAACTCTCTCATATAGTGTTTGCTCAATTCAACTCACGAAAGTATGGGGGTAGAGACATTAAATAAAAAATCAAATGCAAGGTTATTTGAGAACGTACGTTTCAAGATTGTCAAAATCGACACTTCTATCATCAGCTCAGAACTCCTGGTTGGATTTGAAACACTGAAAGTGGGAGCTACCCTTTCGGCTTGTTTATCGCTTCTGAAGATCTGCTCGAAACTAACAGTGCCAGCAAATTCAAATATGCAAGCGAAGAATTTCTGCTCTCCCCTATATATATATATATATATATATAGTCAATTAAAACCCACAAAGAGAAAAAATATGAGGCGGTAGTACAAGGAATGTATTGATAAGACGCCCAGAGAAGAAAGAGAGTAGTTGTTTTACGGTTCAAGCATAGCTCTTCTTGTGAAACAGGAAAAACAGGAAAGCGCAAACGGAAAGAAGAAAGAAGGAGGAAAAACATTGCCGGATCTAGTCTGTTTAGTTGCCAGCATCAATTCTGTTCGAATGGATTTCATATTCAATGTAATGATACACCTTTATAGGTTAAGTAATCATGGGAAGATCGTTTTCGATATAAAACAATAAACAAAAGTGTATTAGTATTTTAAGTTTGAAAATTCCGGTAATTGTCTGTTTCCATAGTAGCAAGGGAACATGAGAACATGAGAAATCGCGTGTCATTTTCCATACTAACAAGCGGAATCGGTTTTTTCAGGAACCACAATTTTCAGCAATTTGTGGAGGGCAAGCTCTCATATTCCTGAAATTGATAGATACAATCTTGAGCATAGAAAGGTGAACCACTGGGTTGGGTCTCTTAACCCGAAAGATGGTACCTACACTAAACAAGTGGAGAGTGCGTGGGCCTCTTTTATGTGAGGTAATAAACCACGCTGTGGCACTCACCGTTCTGTGGTAGATTCATATCTCTCTGAACTTGTGTGGCGCAGAAGATACAAAAATTGTGATTTGCTTCAGAAATGGATTGAATTTATTTTTAACATTCGTTCTTAATTTTAATATATATATATATAAGATGAAAATCCAAAGCTGTGAAAGATTTAAAAACTTATATCAATAGGTTTTACAGCGGTTTCCCGGATATTATATATCCCTTCATTACCTGACACATTTGGGTCTTCTTGACACCATTACCTCTCATAACCACAATATAATATATATAATATATATATATATATATATATATATATTATATATATATATATATTATATATAATATATATATATATATCTATAATATTATATATATATACATATATATATTATTGTTTCCATATATAAAATATATGCATAATGTATATATATATATATATATATATATATATATATATATATATATATATATAATATTAAAAGAAATGAGGTAATCAGAAGATCGGATGGTTTATATTTACAGATATTTATTTTATATTACATTTTTACATATATATCATATCACTTAGATCCTTAGATCATAATATTTGATTTGAAAACCCCACTAGAATGGGAGAGAAAGCGCTAATGATCTAAGTGATATGATATATATGTAAAAATGTAAATATAAATAAATATCTGTAAATATAAACCATCCGATCTTCTGATTACCTCATTTCTTCTAATATATAATACCTGTACATCATCTCTAAACCTTCCAATATATATAATATATATATATATATATATATATATATATATATATATATATATACATACATATATCTAAATAAATAATATATATATATATATATATATAATATATATATACATACATTTCTATATCAGTCTATCTATCTATCTATATATTATATATATATTAGAAATTTAATATATATATATATTAGAAATTTAATATTCTGATTTGGTAATCAGTGAATAAACTTCACTGAAAATTAGATATATATATTTACAAAGTCGGGACAGATATCTGCAGCTGGCGGGCTTCTGCTACTCTAGACCGATGATGGACAAAGATCCTGAAACATGCGTGTCTCTAGGTGCAGGCCTGGCTGCTGGCGGTATTTGCCTCCCCTTCGTAAATATATAAGGACACAGGAAAAAAATGTGTCGAAGCCATCAGGAGGCGTCGATGCTTCCTAGGGCTAAACAACGGTTAAATTGACAGTATACAACTATTTCTCTCTCTCTCTTTCTCCTTCTTCTCTCTCTTTCTTCTCTCTCTCTCTATATATATATATATATATATATATATATATATTATATAAATACATACATATATCTAAATAACATATATATTATATATATATATTATATATATATATATAATATATATATATATACATATATATACAAAATATATATAATACAGAATATATCTATATAAAACATCTTTAATATATTCTTCTGCTTAATACTTGAGCACCTCCTTGAAAACAAAATATATCATCATCAATGATGAAATATGTGAAAGTTTATTATTTGTAAGTCTGTTGAAGCAACGGATGGCGATGATTTTTAAAACAGACCACCAATCTCCTCTGTATCGACCGTGATTTGTTTTCTCAAACAATATTTCATTGTGTTACATTTATTTTCTTTGGAAACCATATTACTCAACATAATATACTTCTCTGTCACTCTTTCGTTGCGCAGACGATTTTATAGTTCTTAATGATTTATTTTGTATTGATTATCAATAGCTATTAAGAGGTAAATTTATCTAGCTATTTAAAAGAAACGTTATTCTAAGCCAGCCATTTTCTGCTGTAATATAATACACGGAGTAATTAATAGAAATATATAATAATCTCATCAGGGTGCGATAATTTACGTGTTATGTGCTACTACGGATTAGTTAAATGTTTCTCGTTTTGGTTTAGCACCTATTACAAATGCTTCCATGTTTCTTAGCTATTATATTATTTTGATTGTCACATTTCGTGTGTACAATTAAGCATTCTATCATCTCAGCTTTGGTATAAAATCGAAGCTATGATAAAAAAACTTAACTAATAATAACACTATTGTGTAGCTCTCTGCATTTGTGGATCAAATAAAAATTTAAGAGATAAAATTCCGCTACTCTGTCTAGTCTATTATGATTTCATTATTGCAGGCTGCAATAATCATTATACCTTGTTACTCTAAAGTAAAATATAAATTATTATGGCTCTATGGTGTGACTATCAGCATGAAGGCAGGAATAATCTAAGTATGAATTCTTTGAGGATATATTAAAAAATTGCGTAGCACAATAACCCCCCCACACACACACACAAGTTCTTCAATCTATTTATCTATCTATCTATCTATCTATCTATCTTTCTTTCTATCTTTCTATCTATCCAGCATACAAACATACATATAACACAGTTGAAGTGAGTTATGTATATATTCACACACGCACACACACACACTCATACACGCTCGCGCGCACACACCTACATATATAAATAATAGTGATGGCTTCATAGCAATCTTTCAACAAAACGTCAAAAATATATACGTCACTAAAGCGACTAGGGCTTTAGTTCAATACCAGAATTGCAAGTAATACAAGTCAAAACAAATCATAGCGAAAGTAACTCAGCGTCTCATTTACTGACAAAGGAGACAAGATCCTTAAGCGTCGGGCATAGCCAGATCACCAATGGGTTCACGTTCACATCAACGCTCATCAGTGGCTTTGGCTGTTTAGCGCAAGTCGCCGCTCAGACCCACTGACGAGCGTTAATGTAAACGTGAAACCACTGATATTTTGATATATAAATCAAAATAAACAACAAGGATATCTAGAGGTAATGCAGTACTATCGTTTCTTGTAACTCCATTTAATTTAAAGACTATGATGTTGTTGGTAAAACATGTTCTTTGTCTATCTCCTTATCCTCTTGGAGATTTTGGGTACAATTATACTAATGTGTTCTAATATAAATTAGAAAATTGCTGAAAATTGCTCTGTATATTAAATTGATGTAATGAAATGATTGCATTGTTCAATGAAATGGAGTCGCATGAAACGATCGTACTGCATTACCTCTGGATATCCTGTTGCTTATTTTGATTTTAATCACCTAATTTTGAAATTGTATGGATAATACCATACTAAATTCTGGTGCCTCAACTTAAGTACTATATTAATCTAAATCTAGCTATACACACACGCACACACACACACGCACACACACACGCACACACACACACACAAACACACACACACAAACACACACACAAACACACACACACACACACACACACCAATATATATATATAGGCGCAGAAGTTGGTATATGATAAATTGCTTGCTTACCAACCACATAGTTCCGGGTTCAGTCCCACTGCGTGGCAACCTGGGCAACTGTCTTCTACTATAACCATGGGCTGACCAAATCCTTGTGAGTGGAATCCGTAGACGTAAACCGAAGGAGACCCGTATATATATATATATATATATATATATATATATATATATATATATATATGTGCACCGCATTTAGTCGAGCATATATATATATAAATATATAATATAAATTATACTATATTATCTATATATATAATTTGTGTGTGTGTATATATTTTGTTTGTCTTAGTTTGCCTATCCACCACCGATTAACAACCGATGCTGGTGTGTTTACGTCCCCGAAACTAGAGGTTCGGCAAATGAGACCAAAAGAATAATTACTAGATTTGCAAAGTAGAAGTCCTGAAGTTGATTTGTTGTACTAAAGGTAGTGCTCCAGCATGGCTGCAGTCAAATGATTGAAACAAATAAAAGAGTAAGAAAGAAGAGCAGCATATATATATATATTTGTATATTTTTATTTATATTATCTTAACTTTAATTTAAATATTTTAATTGGATTTTTATATTTTATATTTTATATTTTTTATATTTTTTATTAATTTATTCTATGTATGGCTTATGATTTTCACTGTTTGCTTTGCCTAATAGTGGTTTTATCTCTAATTTATATGATATATATTTATACTATAAAATTAGATTTAATCCTAAATCTAATTTTTCCCTGTAAGTTTGGATTTACTCCCTAATATTCTATTGTTTTATATATATATATATATATATATATATATATATAGAAGGAGCTTCTACAGGACTAGAACTGTTTCATTCAAGAGAAATCTTCAGGAAGCTAGTTAACAAGAATTGTATTGGCATTTATACATTTAGGCAGGTTTAAAGGGGTGTTGGTGGGGGACTTTTTGGGGGTAGGCATAGCGCAAAAAATCATACTTGGGGGAGTGGTCAAGGAGTCAGTGTTAAATTAGATAGGAGAATAAATAAAAAATAAAAAATAAAAAATAAAAAATAAAAATAAAAAATAAAAAATAAAAAAATAAAAAATAAAAAATAATAAAAACAAATATAAAAAAATAAATATAAATAATATATATATATATATATATATATATATATTATATATATATATAAAGGGGGGAATAGAGTTTTAGGTAAATAAGGAGATTCTCACTTATACTCTACCATACACACATATATACACTCACACATACATATAATATCTACACATACACATATATATGTATACATACACACACTCACTTGCATACACGTATACACACATGTATATATACACACACGACCACACATACATATACACACAGAAAAATATATATATATATACACATACACACACATACTCACATACAAGCATACACACACAAATCCATACACACACATGCACACACAGCACACTAGTCCCTATATACACATATATACACATACACACATATATATACACCCACACATACACATACATAGACATATATATACATACATACACATACACATACATATATATATACATACACATATATATATATATATATACACATATATATACATATGTGTACCCATGCATACCTACACATACACACATATATATATATATACATATACAAATACAGACCCATTCCCTAATTTTATTTTATTATCTTCGTTTATTACTTTTGTTATCTTTGGCCGCTTGTCACAAACATCTTGGCTATGACAGCCAGACCATTTATCCGTCTACTGGAAAACATTACTCATTCACTCACGACACTCATTAGCACGTACACTCACTCATTCGTACACTCATACGCATACACGCACGCACGCGTTATATTCATACATACGTACATCTACATACATTCACGTATATACACATACGTACGCGTACCTACAGATTCATGTCTACACTCTTAGAAGGCTAGTCTATACATATACACCAATAATATAAATACACACACATACATGTACACCTACATACAAATACATTACATGTAAATATATATATATATATATATATATATATATTATATACGCGTACCTACAGATTCATGTCTACACTCTTAGAAGGCTAGTCTATACATATACACCAATAAATATAAATACACACACATACATGTACACCTACATACAAATACATACATGTACATATATATATATATATATATATATATATATATATATATATATATATATATATATATATACATATATATATTCATACTAACATGCATACTCAAAAAATAAGTAAATAGTAAATATATACACGCAGTTATTCATACATGCATACTCAAAAAATAAATATTAAGTATATGTACGTGCAGTTACCTATTATATAGACGGATACATACATATAATAAACTTACACACATAGATATATATATATAGATATATATACAGATATATAGCTATACATATATATACACATACACACATATATAGTATATATATATATATAATATATATACATACACACATACACCTAAATATACACATACACACATACATACATATACATATACCATACACATATATATATATACATACATATCATACACATACATACAAACAGAACTACCACACTCACATACACTAGTATATACATACACATATACATACACATACATATATTATATATGTATACAATATACAATATGATATATATATATATAACACACACATTATACATACACACACACATACACACACATATATATACACATGGTGCAAACATACATACATATCTCATAAAGCTCACACACACTTACATTGACATACACATATATACACACACTTACCACACATAATATACTACACACATACATATTCACATACATATGCATACACACAAATATACATATATACATACATACATCTATACATATATACACACACACACACACACCACACACGCACATAATAATATATATATATATATATAATATATATATATATATATATATACACTAGATATATATTTTTTTTACATAATACACGCACACACACACATAATACATGCGTATAATCCTACTATACCCATACATTTCTATACATAATACGATACACATCTACAAGCGTGCACATACATGTGAAAGGTCTTAGGAGAAAAGGTAATCGGGGTGCTAGGGGAACGGTGGGATTGGGGGGGGGTTTGTGGGTGGGGTGTCATCAATCTGGTTGCCGGGTAGGTCTATAGTTCTTGTAGTTCGCATACTTCATATGCATACAATTTGGGGAGTGTTCTGAGATTTTGTTAAGGAGAGGGCCTTGGCGAACAAGATCTCTAGGCTCTCCGATATGCAGAGGTCACAGCAGGTAGCCTCCTGTGTATGAGCGCGCCTTCTGTAGTAGTTTCCACTTGGTCTTGAAGGGGATGGAAATCCTTTTAAGGTACCAGATGTGGGCGGCGGAGGGTAGTTGGTTGGATTTATCCTGTCGCCGGAACGAGTGTGTGTGTGTGTGCGTACCAACGGGTCTTAAAGCTGTTTGACGTCATTCCTATGTAGGATTTTCTTTTATCGTCAGGGCCTGATCTTACCTCGCATGTATATACTAGGTCCCTCTGTAGGCAGTTGTTGTTGAGGGGGCAGGTAGTTTTATCAGGGCAGTTGCAATTGCTATCGGACGTTGGATGGGCCTCGGAAAAAGTAGGTATGTTAAGTTTTTCACATTGTTGTTGGCTAGGTTCCTGGCTAGATTGGGCGTGGTAGAGTAGGAGAGTCTAATAGTGTTCTTATTTAGGATAGTGTAGTACTTATGTTGGGTGGGGGGGAAGTGTTCTGTAGGAGAGTGAAGAAGATTTTAGCTACAGGGTGTAGCGACCTCACGGTTGAAGGGGGGGTTGTACAGCTAAGTGTCTTCGTCTATTTTTCCTAGGTTGGCGTGGGGCTATACTAGTATAGGTAATCTTATCTTTGAAGCCACTGCGGGCCAGGGCTCGTTGTAATAGGGGGCTGCGGCCTTAAAGATATCTTCCGTGGCGGACAGGCTAGAAATTCTAATTGAGACACTTTTTACTAGGTTATCTAATATATTTTTGGGGTGGTTGGAATTAATATCTATATATTTAAGGATTCATTCGGTTTGTGGTACGGGTAATAAAGTGAGGTTTTAAGTCGAGGGTGACATCAAGGCAAGGAAGTTAGCTTTAGTTAAGTTGGATTCTAGGTAATCCTAAGGCCTAAGTTTTTAAAGAAGGGTTGTAAAGATTTTTCCGGAACCCATCCGTGGTCCTGGGGTTTACTTGTGGAGGGCGACGAAAAGGCCGTCATCGCGGGTAAAGACCACCGGGAGGCCTGTGAATAGGGTTTTCAGCCTATGGAGGATGAAAAGGCCCACTAGGTCACTTATTTTCAGCAGAGTCGTTAGCACCCATGCTGACGTCGAAGGGGTGGTCACAGATTTTTTGTTGATCCAGTGGGATCCGTCATAGAAAAAGAAAAGTCTTACGTGCGTGGAGTATCACATCTTGCTCGACCTCGGTGATGGAAGACCTCCTGGCGAAGTTAATCGCGTCGATCAGCAAGCTCTCCGATATGGAGGCGTAGTAATCCTCGATATCCAGTTGTAGGAATCGGGTGTTTGCTTTATCAGGTAAATCCTGGAACCAATTATTGCCTCGGAGGTCCTATTCCAGAGTGGAAGGGGTGAAGCTTCACGCATTTTGGTAAAATCCTGTCAGGATCTTCTTGCTGACGGATCCGATGTCAGACTTGGTTGGGGTAATCAAACGGACCGACGGTTTATTTTCGAAATGGTTTTGGTCCTTCAGGGTGAAGTGTGGGGACTTCCCCCTCAGGGGGTTCGGTTCGGTCATCGATTTTAAGGGGGTGGCAATCACTTTCCCGGCTAAATTGGTTTCAGTTAGCGCTGCGTCGTCTACTTTCTTGTACTTAGCTGTGATGGCGTTATCGGCTAGTCTGTTGTAGGTGTCCGGAGTCACCGCGTAAATATTTTTGTCTTGTCGAAGGGACATGGAGGTTCTTGGAGCTTTTCATTTTCGAAAGTTCTCATTCAGTTCCGTTTGGAAAGGTAAGTTGACTCTCCTGAAATTGATGTTTTTTATCATGAGGAAGAGGTCTTCTTCAAAACGGTTCAAGTAGGCTGTTGGTAGGAGGGGCCTTATTTGATTTGAAGCCGTACTTATCATTACTGGTAGATGCTACATCAGGATGGTCGAAGAAGAACGATCTCCATCGGATCTTTTGATGAACTCATCAGTCCGTTCTAATGAGGGCTTTTGGTACTGTTTCCTTGGTGGGATAGTAATGTTCTTCAGGAAGTGTCCGAGGTCAATTCTTGTCAGCATTTTTTCTTGGTGATGGTTATAAGGGCACTAGGGTGTGCTAGGATATGTAGGTCCGGGTTGATTCGGGGGTTAACCACAGTAAATAAGGTACTCAATACATAGCAGAGTAAAATTAATTTATTATATAGAAGGAGCTTCTACAGGACTAGAACTGTTTCATTCAAGAGAAATCTTCAGGAAGCTAGTTAACAGAATTGTATTGGCATTTTATACATTTAGCAGGTTTAAAAGGGGTGTTGGTGGGGGACTTTTGGGGGTAGGCATAGCGCAAAAAATCATACTTGGGGGAGTGGTCAGGAGTCAGTGTTAAATTGATAGGAGATAAATAAATAAAAAATAAAAAATAAAAATAAAAAATAAAAAATAAAAAAATATATAAAAAAAATATAAAAAAATAAAAATAAAAATAAAAAAAATAAATATATATATATATATATATATATATATATATATATATATAAAAAGGGGGGAATAGAGTTTTAGGTAAATAAGGAGATTCTCACTTATACCTCTACACATACACACATATATACACTCACACATACATATACATATCTACACATACACATATATAGTATACATACACAAACTCACTTGCATACACGTATACACACATGTATATATACACACACGACCACACATACATATACACACAGAAAAAATATATATATATATACACATACACACACATACTCACATACAAGCATACACACACAAATCCATACACACACATGCGCACACAGCACACTAGTCCCTATATACACATATATACACATACACACATATATATACACCCACACATACACATACATAGACATATATATACCATACATACACATACACATACATATATATATACATACATATATATATATATATATATACACATATAATATACATATGTGTACCCATGCATACCTACACATACACACAATATATATATATATACATATACAAATACAGACCCATTCCCTAATTTTAATTTTATTATCTTCGTTTATTACTTTGTTTATCTTGGCCGCTGGTCACAAACATCTTGGCTATGACAGCCAGACCATTTATCCGTTCTACTGGAAAAAATTACTCATTCACTCACGCACCACTCATTAGCACGTACACTCACTCATTCGTACACTCATACGCATACACGCACGCACCGCGTTATATTCATACATACGTACATCTACATACATTCACGTATATACACATACG
>NC_043002.1:70945765-70948265 GCF_006345805.1 Octopus sinensis
TTCTACCCTATCTTATTTTTACTCATTTATGTATTATTATTATTCATTTTTAAAACTTTTAACATTTATTGATATTTCACCGTTTATTCTTTTATTTTTTTATTCAGTTATAATTTATTAATTTTCTATTTGTTTCTAATTCATTTATTTCTGTTCAAGTTGCATTTGTTTATTTTATATATTTACTATTTTTCGATTTTTATCTTTTTATCTATTATTTTACTTTATTTTTTATCTATTGTATTATTTTATTTTATTTAGTTTTTATTTAATTTTACATATTTTATTATTTTATTATTTATTATCTTTTATTTATTTCATTTATTTCTGTCACTGATTTGTTCATAAAATCTTTTCCCTTTATGGCTTTATTTTACCAATTTCAACTTATTATTTGTATTATTTATATTACCCATTATTGGTATTAACTTTTATTCTCCTATTCCTATACCACACATCACACAACACCCTCCACACACGACCCACATATGCGCACGCATACGCACGCACGCATCCCTCCACACACACACACACACACACACGAACGCACACATACCTCTACACACACAACTCTCTACACACAACACACATAACGCACAGACATACACACATATTCACGCACATACATCCACTTCCGCACACAAAGCAGCAGAGTGAAACAGAAATAGCTGCACACACACATTTGTACGGAAAGCGCGCCATTAAATGACACACAAAGATAAACATACACACACATATCCATACATGTACACACATACATATACACGCACACATTCCCACTCCATCCAAGCATACACGCCAACACATACACACACCACCCTCACCCATCAACACAGCCAGGCTCACCCATTCGCACACTCTTCAGACAACGCAACCCCACCCCACACCACACTCTCTCTCACACATGTGTACGTGCATACACGTATTAACGCACATATACCTCCACACTCAACCCACGCACATTCACACTCATACACACCCATACACACACGCACAGACATATACAGGCACACATATACATGAAGACACATACATACACTTCCACACTCACCAACACGGTCATACACACACACATCCCCACAGACACACACGAACGCATCCACATATACGTAGACAGAGACAGAGTGACACACAGAGAGTGGGGCACACACGCACCCATTCACATGTCCAAACACACATATACACATTCCCACTCCGTCTACATACACATGCCAACACACACACATCTACACCCAACCATTTACACACCCTTTAAACTGTCTCTCAAACACCCTTCAAACTGCCCCCCCCCCCACTACTGACCATCACATTTGAGCACACATACAAAAATACACTTGCACATACTTCCACAACCAGCCATACATAGACCTGTTACCATTGCTTCTGATCTCTCACTACGACATTAACAGGTACACACAGACCACTTACACAAACACATGTAAACACTTTATACCACACACACCATATACACATACACACAGTTACCACCACACACACATACTACCATGCACACACACATGGTACCGTACACATACACGGTATCAACACACACACATGCTCCCACCACTACACGTACAGGCACAGTTACTGCCACACACAGGCGCTACCATACACACTCACACACACACGCTATCAACCACATACAAGCGCACACTCCCACATATACACAAAGATACCAACCATTCTTGACACTCCCCTGTCCCAGAAATCGCTTTCTCTTTGTCCATCTTCTTCCGGTCATTTCAAAAGTGTATTTACACGTGAGCTGTTGGCGATTTTTTTCCTCCTTCTTCCTCTTCTTTTGAACTTTCTTATGTTTCCTGTTTCTGACGAAGAGCTATGCTTGAAATGTATAACAACGACTCTTTCATTCTACGAGCGTCTCATTAATACGTTGTATGTACTACATCTTCGCGTTGTCATTTTTTTACTTTTTGCCTTTTCCTCCGTTTTTCTTTCTATTAATTACATACACATATATATACACGAGTGAGTGGACAAACGTAAGAAAAGGGGGCTCAACACATTTAGTAGAAATTACATTAATTATTTAAAACTGTTTGATTCGGTCCCAAGCTATTTCAAGTTTCATATGCCCTTAATGGAAGCCCGGCTTCTTCAGATATCTGGTGGGTCTGCGAAACTTGAAGTAGCATGGAACGGGATCGAACTTTTTTAAAGATTTGATACATATATATAGTATATATATGTATTTTACACATCACCACCTCCTCAACCCTTCACCTCCTTCACCTCCCCCATCCCATACATCCTCCCCTCCAGCTCCCCCGACTCCATCCAATCCCCCCTCCACCCTGCATCCTCCACGGATCCACACACTCCACCCTAACCTTCCTACGCCTACCCCATCTTCACCCAACCATTCCTACTCTCCTCCCCACACCTCTGCACCCCCTCTTCCTGACCCCACTCATCCCACCACCCCGCTTCCTCGCATTGTTGTCACTATACCCCCCAATCTCCCCCCTTTCAAAATGTG
>NC_043002.1:70950765-70975765 GCF_006345805.1 Octopus sinensis
ACATGTTTCCTATGAAAGTCAGTACGATTGTTAGCTCACACGAACAGGGCAAATAAAAAAATAACAAAAATACAGATTATTTTGGGACAATTGTTTCGCTATTAATGAATTAAATGTAATTTTACTTACAAAAAAACCCACTTGTAGCTCCTCAGCCAAAACTATCTGGATGAAATCCACTCAATCACACGCCAGATTTTACCATAACGATAAATACACGTGTGGTTCAATTTATTACATCCGACGTTATAATTCAAATGCCCTTACCAACAGCGCGCCAAACTTTCACGGAAACAAATACTACATTTATAAATAAATGTAGCATAATTATAATTAATTAATAAGGATGAGAGAATTAGATACTAATTTAATAGCATATCTATTCAACATATCTATATATATATATATATATATATATATATATATGCATCCATACATACATACCTACACTCACAGACTTTGATATAATATAATAATCTCAGAGCGTCTTCTCTGTGTATGATTTGTCACCTCGGGGTTGCGGAGTAAGACATTTGTCAATCATGGTATGTGATGGGATTAGATCAATAACCAGCCTTTGATGAAGCAAGTTGCTTATTTACATATCTATGTCTCCGCCTCGCTATATATACAGACACGTATAAACATATACAGACACATATAAACATATAGTTTGTATTTCAAATATGTTTTTATTCATATCCTTTAAATTATCATATAGTTAACAATCGTTGGATGAGCAGATTTGTTTTTGTTTTGCTTCTTGTTTTTTTTTAGTGTCTAGCAAATAATTTGAAACAGAGAGGGATTCTGATCTACAACAATCTTTACTGCCGACTTCTTGTTTGATAAGAAGACCTCAGATGTTGTATAAGAGAAAGTAATGATATTTGATAACGTTCATGAGATTGTCAAGTACATTAGTGATTGAATAAAGATGGAAATGAGTATGACCGTAAAATCGACCGTCGACATTTTACTCAGCTACGTTCAACAACAATGTTTTCTATTAGAAATATTTCTGTTTTGCCTCAAAGGAATAGTAAGATATTTGCATCACTTGAGAGCATTTCCTCTTACATTACTTAACGCATTCTATAACGACAATTCTTTTGACGTATTTCAAACTATCACTACTATATATAATGGCATATTTCAGCATAAAATAATGAAGCTTTTACATATTCTATGGTATTTGACGTCAATATTTACTGACAGAATACATTTCACAAGAATATCGCCATCCTATATCAGTTAGATTTGTTCACTATTACATCATACTCTCGTCACTGTTTATATTATTTCCTTTTACCCGGTCTCTATATTGTCTTCGATTTCCAAAATTTTTATGACTTATGGATTTCAACATACCATTACATCTGCCGTTTTCCTTACATTCCGTTAATGCAACAGTTTGACCATTCGTAGGTCTTGAACTTATTGTCCGTATACTAGTATGTTTAACTATCTGCTCACAGACAAACGAATAACTCTTAGATGTGTTTCAACGATTGGTATTCAATCAATGGAAATGCCGATACATAGAATTAGCATACTCGCGATTGAGAACTCTCCGTACGTTTGAAACCATTAACGTAAAAATGATTAGTAATATCAGTATGGCGTAGTGTGAGAGAAAGTTCGTTGTTTGGAATAGAAAGCCCGTTCACCGGCGTTCCACAAAGTGCTTTCCAACCACTTTCAATGTCAATGATATAATAATAGGCACTCGTTCAACAAGACACAATTGTGACGCAACGGGGGAAACATATTTGTGAAGAAAATTTCCTAATCTTTGGCACAGACAACGTGCACCACAAAACACACACATACACACGCACGCACATAAACACATACACACACACACACATATATATATGTATATATATATATATATATATATATATATATATGTACGAGTGTGTTGGTTGGGTGTCTATGTGTGACCGTGAGAGAGAGAGAGAGAGAGAGGAGACAGATAGAGGGAATGTGTGTGTGTATATCTGTATATAAATGCATACATATATACATATTTACACACGCATACGCAGCGCGCACGCAGACACACACACCTATGTATAGACAAATAGCAATAGATGGTTTGAGTGGAAAGAACAGCCTACAAGACTGGAATGTTCTCTCTACACACATATGCACAAGTATATGCACAACCGTTTCAAAGGTTACAAATCATAGCATAAAAACTACGCAGGTATCCTTCATATAGTCCCGAAACATTCATATAAGAGCAATCTCACACACTCGCTCACCATATCCTACGCTCGTCTGGTTTGGAACTATGATATTTCTAAATCCGTTAGTCGATAGCCATTATTACACATACAATGCATCACTCGTAAAATATAACACGAAATCTAACAAGATTTACAGTTCTTTTATATTAAATCCATCCGTTTCTATTTGTTTATTATTCACCTTACTTGGAATCTGCAATTCGCGTAGATCTGCAATATATTGTGTGCAGTACAATTAGTGCAGTGTTTGTACCCATGTGTACCCTTGGGACTCATTGTATATACAGTCCGTCGCTTGTGATTGTACACACAACCAAGATATAAATCCGTTTTTACTTTAAAAGCCACGTACCTATTCCTCAAACACTGCTTGTACGCGACAGCGATTTCACTGTTCTGACCTTGGTGCTTTACTATATAAGGACCAGATTCGCTTGAATCCAGAATTTACGTACATACATACATACATACATACATACATACATACATACATACAAAGGAAAAAACTGATTCGAAACCTACGGATCCAATCCAGCAATGGAACTATAAAAATCTGTAAAACTTTCCAGAAGTTTATCATTTAAATATATATGATTATGTCTAGATATGGAACTATAAGCATGAGAATACATACACAAAGCAAAAATACAAATCTGCACACATACATACATACATACATACATACATACATACATACATACATACATACATACATACATAATGTTCGTCCTTCGGGTTCGAAGATGACCATCGACATCATTTGGTGGAATTGCTGCTATGAGACCGGAGGTGGCTGGTGAGGCCAATCCGGGCAAGGAAGCCCCTCTCACAGGTGGTGCAGAAGTGGGTAGGGGCTGTGATATTGGTGCAGGTGGCTCTGGCTTTCCGCATCTGGCGTTTCTGTTCTGCTGACTGAATCCGTCTTTCCTCGGCTGTCTTTGCTCCTGTGGTGATTGCGCTGCGCCAGGATGAGCGGTCGGCAGCAAGTGTCTCCCAAGTCTCTGTGCCGATGGAGAAGTCTTTATACGTACGTATAAACAAACATACCTTGTTGCTGATGTTGAAATTCCAATGAAGGAACCTTGGATCTAGGTTAGCAACCGGCTCATTCTCTATTGGGAAGACATCTTGAAATAGAACTGAACACTGATATACATACATGCATATATAAATATATATATATATATATTCCCTCTTCAGTTCTATTCTTCTCAACATTGTCTTTGCCGTAACCTTCTTACGACCTATGTCTACCCATGCCTACTCATGACTAACACAACTAATTATTATAAAATGATAACAAAATAAACTCACAAAACTAAAAGAAAAAAGCTGTGAACTGAGCGAGCAGAGGTTGTATTTGCTGGGAGAGCGCATGCGAGCTCAGCACCGTCTAGCAGTCATTTGTATGAAACTCGCTCGTACTACAGATATCCACTCGTACTTCAAGATACAATTTCGCACGAGACTCGACCCATACAGCACATTACTTGTACAATGGTGCACTCGTGCTGCGAGGTTCTGCTATGTTATTTATTAATTATAACGGTATTTACATCACGAAAACCACAAAAGAGTCACATATACAAAATACTTTTAAATTGTTGTCATTTCTGTTTGGTTTATCTATAATTCATTTGTAGCTATTAGTAGCAAGTAAGAAGCAAAGTTTATAATACAAGTGATATACACAATTATGAGTGCTGATACATGATCGAGCACAAAAAGAAAGAACGCGATTCGACTACCATAACATCTGTCGGTGCTATACGGTAAACAGTTTAAAAGTTTTCTCCAGTTCTCATTCTTATATCTCGGAATTACAAAAAATTGCAAATGGAATTTCATTTTAATCTCTTGACAATCAAATAAACTTGAAAATGAAGTTTTATGATAAGACGATTTTGATTAAAGTTTCAGTAGGTTTTTACTTTTCTGTTCCAGATTATAGCAAAATGTTTGTTTTCTTATTCATTATAGTCTCACAAAGCAAATAGCTATGTATATATTATGCGTCATAAATAACATATTTGATGCCATTTCATTTTTAATTTTATCAGCTTTGTATCTTCCTCAATTCCGCACACGCAAATACAGATGTTGTAATTAATATTGCCGGAAATTTATTGTTATACATTTATGCAGCTATTTGCTATAAAATGTTAATAACCGCTATAAAATACTTATGCCAACAAACGTTTATAGTTGCTAAACATTTTGCTTCATAATGATTAAGTTTAGTGCTGGCATAATTTAGGCAGTCTACTTTCTTTGTAAATCACTAATTGTATAGCCAAACCTTTACAATGAGAAAATATTAGTTGTTGTCATAATTACTAGGCGACATCGTACACATCTAATCATTAAGCAAATCAATTATTACAATAAACTCATTTATTAACTGAATATTGCACACTTCCAGTTATCTCATACATGGGAAACATTAATTTCAACACCTGTAACTAAAGTGGAACCAAATCCTTCTGATGGAAGCGTTTCTACTTCTTACAGATTTATATAAAAACCTTGAAGTGGATGAGAAAATTATAGGAAGACGAGCAATGAATAAAAGATGCAGTTCTATACTGGTTTACTTAACAATTATTGAACTGCATTATAGTAGCAATAACATATAATTTTTCTTTGTAAATCCCATACAGATTTTAATTAAGCTGCAGTTATATCACTATTCACGTATCATAAGACTGCAGGTGAAAAGAGTAATTGGCAAAACGCTAAATAATGGTTTTAGAAAAGCATGAATATCGTTTCCTATATAAGTGGCCAATACACGAGTATACAAGAAAATCCGAAGACGCAATTACAAAATAATGATATCACAAGAAATTAAAATCCTTTCAACTGCAATATTTTGTTGAAAGCTTGCGTATAATCTTTTACTTGTTTCAGTCATTTGACTGCAGCCATGCTGGAGCACCACATTTAGTCGAGAAAATCGAGCCCAGGACTTATTATTTGTATGCCTAGTACTTATTCTATCGGTCTCTTTTGCCGAACAGCTAAGTTACGGGGACATAAACACACCAGCATCGGTTGTCAAGCGATGTTGGGAAGGGAAGGACAAACACAGACACACAAACACACACACACACACACACACACAAACACACACACACACACACACACACACACATATATATATATATTTATATATATATATATATATTTATATATATATATATATATATATATATATATATATATATATATATATATGGTGCCCCAGCATGGCCTCAGCCGGATGGCTGAAACAAGTAAAAGAGTAAAAGAGTAAATATACATATATACGACGGTCTTCTTTCAATTTCCGTCTACCAAATCCACTCACAAGGCTTTGGTCGGTCCGAGGTTATAGTAGAAAACACTTGCCCAAGTTGCCAGGTAGTGTTACTTATCATACAGCCAATAATTAGTTGTGTTAGCCATGGATAGTCATGGGTAGCCATGGGTCGTAAGAGAGTTACTGCAAAGAGTGCTGAGAAGAATAAAAAGCAATAATAACAACATTGTTTCAGTACGACATCGCAGTTAGGGAAAAGAACAATATATATTTTGTTACAAAGCCTTCAATTTCGAGGTTGGGGGTGATAAGTCGATTTTGTCAACCCCAGTGTTTAACCAGGATATTTTTTATCGACTCCGAAAGAATGAAAGGCAATGTGGACCTCAGCGAAATATGAACTCAGAAGATAAAGTCGGACGAAATGTCCCTAAACATTTTGACTGGAGTGTTAACGATTCTTTTCTACTTTAGTCACAAGGCCAGAAATTTTGGGGGAGGAGGGGCTAGTCAATTAGATCAACCCCAGCACGCAACTGGTACTTAATTTATGGATCGTTAGCGTAAGCCAGTATCAAGAAATTCCCAACTAGAAACTACAGCCTAGGAGACAAGCTTCGTCCTGAAATGTTGTAGACCTCGACGAGGAGGTCCTGCAAAACCTGGTGGAACAAAATTCCAACGTAACTGTTGAGGAACTAGAAGCTTGAATTTGGTCATTTAACCATTCATCGACACCTGCGTGCTATCGGAAAGTCAGGAAATTGGGTTAATGTGTTCCTCAAAAACTTTCCGTGTCTATGCGCGCGCAGTGAATGAACGTGTGCCCTTCTTTACCTGTTACACGTCACGAATGATTATTTTTTGCTCCACCCACCATATTCGCTGGACATTGCCCTATTTTATCATTTATTCCGCGTCTTCAAAATTATTCGGACTGGAAAATTTTGAACTCTGTAGACGAGGATAGAACAGTACTGGAGGATTATTTTTCGTCACGGACAAGTGAATTCTGGAAGAGGGGTTTTATAAGTCAACCAGATAGACTGAAGAGCATTGTATAAAATGAAGGAGAGTATGTTTTCGATTTTAAAAAAAAATTCATAATTTAGATAAATTAAAAGAGTATAAGAAAACCGCATTACTTATGGGATGACCCAATACATATGAATACGCGTCAGAAGACAATGACCTTGTCAAGTATTCACCTAGTAGTAATATTATGTATTACATATCAATATCCTATAGCACCGTAAAATAACATGCATACGATGTATTTCTTCAGTTAATATTGATATATAATTTCAGAGAACAGAATTTAAGATCAAGTTCAATATTGTGAGAATTTCAAGATCACACATAATTCATATTTTATAATATATTAGGGTTTTTTTTCCATAATATATTATTGTTGATACAACCGTTATATCAAGTACGTTATATTTTGTAGTAGTTAAGAATCATTAAGTATTTTCCTCTCTCTAAATATATGTTTCTTACTTAAGAATGAAACAAATGTAATTAAAATGCGTATTATGAAGTCGCAATAAACTGTGACGGAAGCTCCACATCTCTTAAAACAAAACGTTCAATCGTTTGAAAATTCAATTAAGCCGTTGAATAAATTGCAAATCAATATCTTTCGGCAACTGTTTAATTTGAAAAATCCAAAGTAAACTGATGATGGATTACGACTGGTCGATAGGAAATTAAATTGGTATGATGCCTTTAGGTAAAAATGATACTCCCCCACCACCGTCAAGCAATATGAAGTGTAACAACACGAAGAGCATATAGAAAGTGTATACATCAAATTATACATAATGGCATAAATTATCAAATTGGCAAGCTATGAAATAGAATTCTGCCGACATCGAATCTTCTGATAAAGGAGAATAACATTCATCAAATGGAATTAATAATATAGCTGATAAATATTTTATCATTCTTTGTGTGTATGTTTGATAGAGAAATATCAAAAAATATCTAATCTTAAACCGGGAAGGTATTTCAAATAATCTCTAACTTTAAGTTAATTCGAAAACATTATTTATATATTGGACACCTTTCAAGTTTAAAACAACATGGTTTCCTTTAGGCATTACTCTGTTATTTACGGAACAGAGCGGAACGAAATTGACTTTTACACCAGTTTACACCGGTGATAACCTCTTTCGGCCAATATATAAAATCTTCAACTGATCAAATATATTAATAGAAGTCATCAACACAAAAGAAGTCATATATATATAGTGCAGTCATAATAAATTATTACTTCCGCCAAACCAACAGTGATTGTTTTTGGACATTTTACACCAAATATTTATTCATTAGTACAACTGTACTAACGAACAACTATTACAGCATATATATATCATTTTTAGCTTTCTTTTCCTATCTCATTATATGCATCTCCAAACCGGTAAATACGAAGGAAATATCTCCGCCTATCTCCTTGACTATTTGTCTGCTTAAGTATCTATAACCTATCTATCTATTTTCCCCAAAACACACACTTATAGTTACAAAAATATGTGCATGTATGTGTAACATATATGAGTATGTGAGTGTAATTATGTTTATATATATATGTGTGTGTGTTAAATAAAATGAGACAACAGAGCCATCAGAGACGATGCGAGATGGTTAAAAAGAGGGAAATATCAGAGTTGAGCTCTAATATTTCTCTCTATTTAACAATCTCACATTGTCTCTGATGACGGGATATCCCTAATATCCCAGAATAAGCTGTAAGACTAATTTTCTCTTTAGAAATGTCATTAAAATTCCACATACCCTTAGTTTTATTGTCTCATTATATTTAACTTTTAAACAAATACAAATAACAGGACATAACAACAGGTGTCTGTCCACTAGGGACGAATTAAATTTACTTGGCGGCAGAGATACAAGATTTCACAGGCACAGGGAGGAATATGGTTGTTGCACGGACGGCGCCGAACCAAGAAAGAAAGGTATGGTTTGGCTGAAAATCGGTCATATGGGGAGAGAAGAGAGAGTGGTACAGGCAGATGGACAGACAAAATAAGTGGGGCGAGAAAATATGACAGGGACACAGTGAAGTGAAAAGTGGAGGGAAAGTGAGTATGAAGAGAAGGCAAGGAAATATGAGAGAGGGAGAACGAAGAGTGGGGTGAACGAAGTAATCGTGAAAGGGCTGATAAAAAGAAGGAAACAATAAAAGAATAGAAGGAATAGAGTCGTAGAAGATTTAGATAAATATATACTTACATATAAGAAACCAATGTGTACGTTCGCCGCTATATGTTTTGCGTTCTTGTCCCATTTTGTATTATATATATATATATGTGGAGGCGCAATGGCCTAGTGGTTAGGGCAGCGGACTCGCAGTCATAGGATCGCGGTTTCGATTCCCAGACCGGGCGTTGTGAGTGTTTATTGAGCGAAAACACCTAAAAGCTCCACGAGGCTCCGGCAGGGGATGGTGGTGATCCCTGCTGTACTCTTTCACCACAGCTTTCTCTCACTCTTACTTCCTGTTTCTCTTGTACCTGTATTTCAAGGGGCCGGCCTTGTCACTCTCTGTGTCACGCTGAATATCCCCGAGAACTACATTAAGGGTGCACGTGTCTGTGGAGTGCTCAGCCACTTACACGTTAATTTCACGAACAGGCTGTTCCGTTGATTCGGATCAACCGGAACCTCATCGTCGTAACCGACGGAGTGCTTCCATCCATATATATATACATAGCGAAAGAGAGAGAGAGAGAGAGAGTGAGAGAGAGAGAGAGAGAGAGAGAGAGAGAATACAAAATGGGACAAGAACGCAAAATATCCAGACAGTTAGGGGATGCAAAAAAGGACAGCAAAACATCCAGATGTTTGGGTTGGCGCATAATTATTGCGGCATTTTTACAACAAATTTTATTCAACAAAAACAATATCAAAATGTTACAAAAACATCTTTAAATGATTACTTCGGACCATGTTCACCATCTACTTCAATTAATGCTTCCAATTTGCTTGGCCGATAGTCGGACCATCATTTAAAGATGTTGTTGCTAAATATTGTTATTGCTTTTGTTTAGTAAAACTTGTTGAAAAAGCTGCAATAATTATGCACGAACCCAATATATATATACATATATATAACCTGCTTTCGACTCCATATATTTACTTATATATATATATATATATATATATTTCTTTATTGCCCACACGGGGTTAAACATAGAGGGGACAAACAAGGACAGACAAACGGATTAAGTCGATTACATCGACCCCAGTGCGTAACTGGTACTTAATTTATCGACCCCGAAAGGATGAAAGGCAAAGTCGACCTCGGCGGAATTTGAACTCACGACGTAACGACAGACGAAATACGGCTACGCATTTCGCCCAGCCTGCTAACGTTTCTGCCAGTTCGCCGCTGAAATACGCACACGTGCTCGAACGTAGGTGTAAGGAAGTGAAAATTCAGTTTCGAATATATGAATAAATCAAAGTAAGTTATAGAGACGAAAAGGGTTAGTGACAAATATGGGGGAGGGATTACTGTAATATATAATTGTAATAATATAAAACTATTCATTCTAGATCACATGTATATGCATTGAGTAATCTTTCCCCGTTCGTTTATTCAAATACACAAACACACAGAAATGTGCACGCACACACATATACGTGGATAGGAAGCTTATTTTCTTTCGTGGTACATTTAAGATACGATTATGTTCAGGTTTGATGTGTTTAATTAAGGTTTTTTGGGTTCTTCATATTTCCGTAGTTGCCTTTCATGTTCATTTCGGAAAGATATACCTTACGTAAATGCATTAAGTCCATTAACACATTTCTATCTGCAAAATAAATTGATGGAAATAATGGCGTGTTTTATGCACATTTTGCAATAAGTGGCAAAGAATACTAGGTATAATATTGTAAGTAATAAAAAAAAAACTGGATTTTATATAAAAGAACTGTAAATCCTGGTAGATTTCGTGTTATATTTTACGAGTAATGCATTGTATGTGTATGGCAGTCGACTAACGGAATTACAAACGCCATAGCTCCAAACCAGACGAGCGTGGGATATGATGAGCGAGTTTGTGAGATTGATCTTGTATGAATGTTTCGGGACTATATAAAGGATACATATGTAGTTTTTATGCCGATATTTGTGACCTTTGAACCGGCTGTGCATATACTTGCACATGTGTGTGTGCGTAGAGAATTCCAGTGTTGCAAGACTGTTCTTTTTTCTTGTAATAAGTCGTCTGTTTCAATAACACTCTATCAAAAAGATCCTACCATAAAACAGCATATAATTGCTAAATACCATCATGTTTTTCATATTTTCATATTATTTATACATACGAGAGTCTTTGTTATTCTTTTAAAGCTTTACAATTCAAAATATTTTTCTAGGCTATGATCGACTCAAAAAGATTTCAGGAAAAAGTTGAGAAAAATTGCTATTGATGTTACAAGAAAACGTTTTCGTTGAATATTATATTCTCTAGCCTTCTGTATCCTCAAAATATACATTCCCTATATAACTAAACATTACGCTAAACATTACAATATATGCAATGTATTATAAAAACAAAATCATCTACGTTGAGCGAATATAATTCTGATACACATTATTTTGTTTTTATTGATTTTCAGTTACTTTACACAAGGCAAATGAATGTTGCTGATATTAAGAAAGTGCACAATAATTGTACGATATGTATAAAATATTTTATGCAGTTTAATCATTAAGTTCATCAATTCCTTGAAAATATATAAAGGAACTATAAGTTTATGAATCGCTTATTCCTTGTTTACAATGGTTATAAATACAAGAAACAATATTTGCAAATTTCCTCGTTTAACACTTTCGTCGAAGCTGGATGAACACAATACAGTGTCCCGTATTACTGTTATGATATCCAGTGACACACATTCTTCAGTTTACAAGGTCATCAAAGTGTGAACAAGAACTTTTGTGGATTACGTATGTTTCTGGTGGATGTCTGGATGTCTCTATATTGTTTCAATTTTATTTTTCATTTAAGTTTTATATTTCCTTTCCTTTAGCTGTGTTCCTTTAGATTTTAAATATTAAACAATTTTGATCATATGCGAGTTAGTCTAAAGGTGTTGGGATATATATCCAGAAGATAATTCAGGAATGCATTTCCAAAGTTTATAACTAAAGTATTTTATGAAACGTTGCAATTCGTTTCCCCAAGAAAGACAACTGATCTGCATTCTAAATACAATTATGAGTTCTCTACTGGAGATTTTTCTTTACATTGTGATGTATACTTGTACTGGATATATAGCGAACACGAATCTGTACCGAAGCTCCAACTTCCTCTGTATATTACTTATAAATTTTTTTAAACATAAATTCTGATTGGTTACATAATACGAAATGATTCAATTCTAGACGTAGCTTAACCTACAGTTAAAACTGTCTATCAAGGTTCCAAGTAGAATTACTTAAATATCATTTCCTTTACCTTGTAAGAGATAACTTCCATTTAATATGTTTGGAAATAAAATGTTAGTATCTTGGTATTAATTTTGAATAGTAAATGTATTATTGATAAACGGGATTTATGTCAATGAGACAGTTATCAGCTTTGATTAGTCATTCTTCCAGCCTATTACCAAATCTCTGATAAAATGACTTATCTGGGATTAGCATGATCGGTTTAGTTCATTGCTGACATTTCGTTTCGTTTTAGAGTCTTTAACAATTGGCACGAATTATTATCAACGATTTATGATTTCAAGATTAGAAATGAAGTTAAATCTGTCTGTATCGATCGACTGTTCTTTAAAGCACTATATGATAAGACAACTAAACATTTGAATCATGACAAGAGTAAAGTACGGAATCCGAAGAAATTAGTCATATCTGCCTTAGTAATAACCAGTTCGGTTGATTCTGGGCATGAGTTCAATAAATTCAATCGGCTCTTGGTCTGAATCAGAAATATAATGTCTAAATAATGGACTTCACTCAGAGAAAGGGCGAGTGTCTTATCTACTTCACTCCAGCTGGTTACTATTTACCTCGGATTCTTTCTTGAACTCTTTCCTCAATGTATTGTTTGCTATTTGGTAAAAAATATTTTCCACTTCTAATCATCTGAGCAGTAACGAGTCAGTTATAGATTAAATATAATGAGAAAATAAGACATAACAAGACGCTCCGCCTGACAGAGATATCGAGCAAGTACCTATAAAAATGTTATTCTACTTTCTGAAATCACTAACGATAACATCTGGTGATGTAGACCTAGAGACCAATAAAGCAAGAAGATACTCCCTAGCTCAGGACTGATAATCCACGTTGATATATTTAGTGGGTGAAGAATGAGATTGTGTTTCCTTCATATGAGTTGCACTTGAGTTCGTTTTGTTTTTCCTTCTTATTTTTGTTATTCTTTTACTTGGTTCAGTCATTTGACTGAGGCCATGCTGGAGCACCGCCTTTAGTCGAGCAAATCGACCCCAGGACTTATTCTTTATAAGTCTAGTACTTATCTCTGTCGGTGTCTTTTACCGAACCGCTAAGTTACGGGACGTAAACATACCACCATCGGTTGTCAAGTGATGTTTGCGTGGGGGGACAAACATAGACACACGCACACACGCACACACGCACACACACACACACACACACACACACACACACACATATATATATATATATATATATATATATATTATATATATATATATATATATTATATATATATATATATATACATATACAGGGAGAGTTTACGAAAATAAAAAAAGACGAAGACAGGTGGTGTACAAAACAAACAGATGTATTAGTATAACGCTCAGGAATAGAAAAAAGTCTTTTACGTTATATATGCATATATACATATAGACGACATGCTTCCTTCAGTTTCCATCTACCAAATCCACTCACAAGGCTTTGGTCGGCCTGAGGTTATAGTAGAAGACACTTGCCCTAGGTGCCACGCAGTGAGACTGAACCCGGAACCAAGTGGTTGGTAAGCAAGCTTCATACTACACAGCCACTTCTACACTGGTTAGTACAAAAAGAAAACATAAAAACAAGATGAGCATCGACCCACTGCAGCGTTTCTGTAAACAGAATCATTCCTGTGTCTAAGACTGCTTTCAGTATTTTCTGAAAGAAACATTGTCGGGGTTTGTAGCCTTGTGGTTTAAAGTCAGCAAACGTATTTCTGCGCATGGCCGAGTGTATGAGTAGTGGGAAGCTTCATGGAGCGGAAAGGGACTTAGAGGAGAGTGTCCCAGAGTGTTTGGAAAAGCGTGTAAGCAGTATGTGTTATGCATGCATATATATATATATGTGTGTGTGTGTGTGTGTGTGTGTGTGTGTGTGTGTGTGTGTGTGTGTGCGTGCGTGCGAGAGTGTGTCTATGTATGTATTGGTCGCTGGATATATATATATATAAAATAAAGTGAAGTTGCAAGGTACCGCACGATTGACACGCATGTACAAATATATGAAAGACTATAGAGTGAACATTTAGAAGCTTGAAGTACAAAACAGAATTTAATATCACTAGTCGAGAGCTGTTTATGGCCATTACTGGTAACGCCTTACATCAAATAACTGAAGTGCCCGTTCTCAGGTATCAGACCGGAAGCAATAAGCAATAAGAATCCAGTGGTACGATCGAATGTATAAAGTCTGAATAAATCAATCAGATGCTAAACGCAATACTTATACTTATATATATATACTGTTGTGTCTGGGAAGAGTCATTCTCTTTTAATGCCTTATTATTTAACACACTCACTGGTAAAATTTCCACTTATTTCTTATTTTTATTTTCTAAAACTTTCGTTGCGTCTTGAAAACTTTTCAATAGTCTTTTCAAGAGTCAAGACTATTGAAAATGTTGCAAGACGCAACGAAAATTTTAGAAAATAAAAATAAGAAATAAGTGGAAATTTTACCGGTGAGTGTGTTAAATAATAAGGCACTAAAAGAAAATGAGTCTTCCAGACACAACAGAATATGCTTCAACACACGAACTCATATAAAGAATCTTGCAAACCAAATCCCAAAACGAAATATATATATATATATATATATATATATATATATATATATATATAATATATATATATATATAGAGAGAGAGAGAGAGAGAGAGAGAGAGAAAGGGTACAAAATTATACCAGTATTGCTAGAGACAAGTAGCAAAAAACGACACAAAATGCCACAAAAGTACTAATTCAGTGCTTTTTGTGGACTTTTGAGTCGTTTTTGACTCTTGTTTCTAGCAATACTGGTATTATTTTGCACCCTTGATTAAAAATTTGCCTTTCATGTTTGAATTGCTAGCAGGCTACCTATACTATATATATCTATTATATAAAATCCGTTCTGTCTGTCTGTGTATCTTCTAGGATCTCGGACATCCTTCGTCCGATTGCGCTCAAATGTGATATGTAGATACCGACGGTATCAGGGCATGTATAAATCGATTCCAGGTGAGAATGCGATCGATAAAGCCAGGGAACGTGCATTTGTACGCGCGAGTACATCAGTCGAAATCTGTCTTTTGTGGGGGTTTCAAATTTAGGTTAAATCAGTGTTTCTCAGAGGGGAGGCCTATGGGACGGTCGGACAAGCTGTTTTGAGAAAATTTGGTTTAAATGTTTTTACAACTCAGCACCGTCCATTGGACGAGCGGCATTTTGCTCGTGTATATATATATATATATATATATTAATGTATGTATATGTATGTATATATGTATATGGGTATATATGTATATTAATACGTATGTATATCGTCGTACATATTAATACATGCTTATATATATATATATATATATACAAATACAACTAATCACCATTATCACAAACTAGTCACAAATGCAACTAATCGCCAATTACGAAATCACTATTATAGAAAATTGAGAACATCGTGCGATTGTCTAAACAATTGATTTACTACAAAAATTACTTTAAATTATCATTAAAATAAAATACGTTTTCCCTGATACGTGAGAAAAATAATGATTTATTTTTCTAATTTCGAAATTACTAATATAGTAAAAGCTATTACTTTGCTTTGAAATAAAACACTAATGGACATAGTGAAACCCCCAACCTCCCAATGTATACATACATATATGCATGCAACATATATGCATGCATATATATATATATATATATATATATATATATATATATATATATATGTATATGTGTGTGTGTGTACGTATATAAGTGTATTTGTGTGTGTATGTCAGTGTCGTTGTTTTGTGTTGAAGTAAGTGTTTCCGATGTGTATTGAAAATTTTTTCCAATACATATCAACATATCTCATGTCTACGTTAATTATCTACGTTATTTAATCCATTTATATAAATATAACCGATGCTTCTCCGGTAATGTATTGGATGTGATATCGTCGACATCGATGATAATACAACACACACTGCTACGAAAGTTGATGACCAACGATGGAAATGGATGAAGATACGGAGTAGGATGTCAGTAGTGGTGGTGGTCATGGTGCTAGTGTTCATGGTGATGATGATGATGATGACGATGATGATGATGATGGCGTTGACATTTCTATTTTTATGCTTCAACAATGCCTCTAATTTATAAGAGGAATAAGGCGTCGAGCTGGCAGAAACGTTAACATGCCGGGCGAAATGCTTAGCGGTGTTTCGTCTGCCGCTACGTTCCGAGTTCAAGTTGCGCTGAGGTCGACTTTGACTTTTATCCATTCGGGGTCGATTAAATAAGTACCAGTTACTCACTGGGGTCGATATAATCCACTTAATCCGTTTGTCTGGCCTTGTTTGTCCTCTCTGTGTTAGCCCCTTGTGGGTAGTAAAGAAATAGGTATTTCGTTTGCCGTTACATTCTGATTTCAAATTCCGTCGAGGTAGACTTTGCTTTTCATCCTTTCGGGGTCGATAAGTTAGGTACCAGTTGTGTACAGGGGTCGGTCTAATCGACTGGCTCCCCTCCCCCAAAATTTCGGGCTTTGTGCCTAGAGTAGAAAAGAATTTATAAGAGGAATAGTACAAGTGCTCTCGCGTTTTATGTTGCTGATCTGTTTATTTTCATCGAGATGTAGACTGTGATTGCCCTCAGCAGACACTGTACACAGAACTGTTTGTGAGAACGAATGAATTCTCATGTTGTGAGGAGAACTCTCCTTTAGTTTGGAAGTGAAAAGTTATCTAATTGATGAACAACGGGAAAAAGCACTTTATCTCTGTCAAAACGAGAGGCCATCTCTGAGCGATGAGATTCTCGTCTCTTCAAGTAGCATACGTTATTATTCATACTTAAGTATTTTACAGAAAGTCATTTGGTTTCTTTTTCTGTATGGTTTGTATTGTTTAATTGCGGTTTTCTCGTTTTTAACCAGGTGGTTTATGGAGAACTTTAATGAAGCTGCAATGACAGATTTTCCTTTAGAAATTCAATTCTAAACTTTTCTTAATCATGACAGGATTTTTTTTTTTTATCGCAAATTGCTTGGTATTTAAATAACCATCACTTTATATGCACATATTCACATACGCACAAACGCAAACACACATACACACACACACACGCGCGCAGACACGCACGCACGTGCGCGCAAACACACACGCGCGCGCACAGTCACACGTCTACCTGTGTGTGTTTTTATTTATATGCAAAAATATATACTTGCAAGTATAACAATATATATGTACATGTATATATATGTGTGTGTATGTATGTAAATATATATATATATATATATATATATATATGTGTGTGTGTGTGTGTGTGTGTGTGTGTGAGTATGTGTGTGTGTGTGTGTGTGTTTGTATGTGTATACATATAGAAAGATAGATAGAGAGAGAGAGAGTAAGGAGCAGATAGAAGGCGACAAGCGTTGTGTGTACGTAAGCAGGGGGTGTATTAAATATATAATATGTACACACTTGTGCACATACATAAAACTCTTCCTACCACTATTGCAATGGCCACCAGTTTTGTCTATTCTATACTTATAGCTCACACTCCACTCAGTTATGATCTTGTCTTGATTCTGAATAGCTAAACTGGTACTCTATAGGTTACAACGACGGCGAGTAATCTAGTCTATCCCATCAACAGAACAGCCAGCTCGTGAAATGAATGTGCAAGTGGCTGAGTACTCCACAGTTAAATGCACCCTTAATGTAGTACTCAGGGAGATTCAGTATGATACAGAATGTGATAATTCTGGCCCTTTGAAATACAAGTACAACTCATTTTTGCCTGTTAAGTGGACAGCAACAATGTGAATTAAAAATCTAATTCAAGGACAAATTGCACCGTTAGTTATGGAACGCACGACCTTATAATAGTGAGCGGAATAACCTAACCACTAAGTAACGAGTCATAGCTCTGAATAGTGTTCCTACAAAAACATCATATTTTGTTTCGTTCTGGCATGTTGAACTCTCTGTATCATTCTTATTTCTTTATTGCCCACAAGGGGCTAAACACAGAAAGGACAAACAAGTACAGACAGACGAATTAAGTCGATTATATTGACCCCAGTGCGTAGTTGGTACTTAATTTATTGTCCCCGAGAGGATGAAGGGCAAAGTCGACCTCGGCGGAATTTGAACTCAGAACGTAAAGCCAGACGAAATAGCTCTAAGCATTTCGCCCGGCGTGCTAACGTTTCTGCCAGCTCGCCGCCTTTTATCATTCTTGCTTTATTAGTCAGACTTTAGATGGGACCGACATACACCACCCAACAGTTAGCATCTACTCTTCTTCATCTAAAGGCGGTGATCTGGAAGAAGCGTTACTCCATCAAACAACATATTTGGTAGCATTTCGTCTGTCTTTACCATCTCAGTTTACATTCTGTCAAGGCTGAGCTTGCCCTTCATCCATTCAGGGTCGATTAAATTAGTACCTGTTGAAAACTGGTGACGACGTAATCGAATATACACTCTCGCAGAAAGTTCAGGATTTGTGCCTATAGTAGAAATGATTATTTCTTCAAGTCTGTATGATAGTTTCGTTATATCTCCACCCAATTCATTTCCACACAAAATCACCCTGCTATTTCATACCAAAATTCCACGCAATACTTTATTTTCAAAATCTTTAAATCGTTTAGCTCAAGTTTTAGTTCGGCTCTTCTAAGTATTATAACATCTATTATATAAAATCCGTTCCGTCTGTCTGTGTGTTTGTCTTCTAGGATCTCGGGCATCCTCCATCCGATTGCACACTCAAATTTGATATGTAGATACCGACGGTATCAGGGCGTGTATAAGTCTTGAAAAATATTAAACATTCGATTCCAGGTGAGAATGCGATCGATAAAGCCGTGGGAACGTGCATTTGTACGCGCAAGTACATCAGTCGAAATCCGTCTTTTGGTGGTGTCTCAAATTTAGGTTAAATCAATGTTTCTCACAGGGGAGGCCTATGGGACAGTCAGACAAGTTGTTTTGAAAAAATTTGGACGAGGGGCATTTTGCTCGTTTCTTAATAATGACGTACATAGTTTAGATTTTCGTATGTATCACCAAAGTGATTCTAAATCATTTTAACTCACTCCTGTCACTCCATTTCTAAATATCCAATACTTTCAATAAACAGATCCAAAATATTCAAAGAAATTTAATTCTTATTCTTTCGGACCATTCCATGTCACAATTCTTCTATCTAAGGATTGGTTTTCTTAGCTTAAATTTTATTTGATCCTTGTTTAATCTTTATCTTGAAGTTCACATCGCAGTTCATTTCTGAGACATGTATATAATCTTTTTAATTCTGAATGTTTCACTTCACATCAAAACAACGACATCCACTATGACTCAAATCCACCAAATATTTTCGCAAATCCGTTTTGTTTCTTTTCTTCCATCTCCAACTTTTTTCTTTCGTGGCGTGACTCTTTAGAATAAGACAGCTGGTCGTCCATGTTTATTCAACATTCACGTTCAATGTTATATGGCATTCATTAGATTGATGTAAAATTTACCGGCAAATCACAATGACGAAATACATTGGAAAATCTTATGTAAATGATCAAAAACCTTTACAATGTTTACAAGAGCCATTATCAAAAGCTGCCTGCAGTCAGCATGCTTTCGTACACTACGCCTGGGAAAAAGAGCATTATCATGGTCACCAGATGTTTGATTATTCATTCCTTAATATACTATTCTATGTATTTCATATATTACACAACAGCATCCAATTTCTCGCATATTTTTGGAGCATTTCTGCAGAAATTGTTGCTAATCTAGGAGCCTTTCAGTTTCTAATAACCAAGTGTTTGTTCCTTGAACACATTTTTTTCCTATATCCCTCAATTGTTCACGAATTATCAGCGTTTCTCCTTATTAAACGCATTCCTTACGACTGTATTCAAATGTCCATTCCATTTTACTTGAGGGTTCACTTCAGAGGCAATTCCTTCCCCTACCAGTGTCATTCTGATTCCTTCATTTTTCACTATATTTTCATTCAAACGGCGGTGCATCAGCATGGCCGCAGCTCTGTGCTGAAACTACAGAAAAATATTCATTATTTTATAAGTATTTATGATTCTCTTACTAGTTCTTGCATTTAGTTATTTATTTTCCTTAATACCTTTCAACTCAAAGGATTCTTCCACATTCTTTACTGAATCCCTTTTCCACGGATCTGTTGAGTCCCACTTTAGAGACTACTCCCCTCCCTCTCAACTATTTCACAATGCATTTTTGCTCTGTTTGCTAAATTAATTCTCATATTTCATCTAAAATTCATTTCTCTTTCCTTTTCGGTTATCTTTATTCGGCCTGGAACAATTTTGGATATATTCTGCAATACTTGATGTTCATTCCTCTACGAGCCGTCCATGTCTGCATTTTCATCTATAGCTTAAAGCAGTAGAAATCGATTCCGACATTCAATTACAAATTCATCATTAAATCTATAACCCTTCAACTTTTATGTATCAAAACTGGTAATCTCTTCTTTCTATATTTAGCCTTCAGCTTTAACTGAAACATCCCTATTGATAAATGATAGTTGCTTTCAATATCCGTGCCTTGCTATGTTCTAACGTCAAAGGGCTATTTTCTAAGTAACCAATTTAAAAGTAGTAATACATGCATACACACATACATATATACATACATACATACATACATACATACATAAATGCATAAATACATACTTGAAGACGTATGTGCGTACATACATACATATATTCGTTCATACATACGAACGTACGGACGTACATACATATATACATTCATACGTATATACAAGCATATATGTACATATGCATGAGTATGTATCTCTATGTGTTTGTGCTTACGTGTGTGTGTGCGTGTGTAAGTGCGTGCGTTTGTGATTGTGCGTGCGTGTGTGTGTGTGTGTGGTGTGTGTGTGCATGTAAAGACATTAAAGCATTATATTAGTTGTTTCGTTAGTTTCGTCGATGATTCATACAGAATAACTCCGCAGCAGAAAGACATTTGAAATAATGGAAGGATAAGGTCACTGCAAATTCAAAATTGATAACACTTTCAATTTTTGCCTGTATACACACACACACACACATACACACACACACATATATATATTAATATATGTGTGCTTGTGTGTATATATATATATGTGTGTGTGTGTGTGTATGCATGTATATAAATATATATATACGTGTGTATATAAATGAATATATATGCATATGTACATTCATATATATGTCTATGTGTATCTAATTATATATATATATATATATATATAATTAGATACACACTTATTTATATATATATATATATATACACATATATGCATCTATATATGAATATATATATGATATATGAATACACACACATATATATATGTATATATATATATATATATATAAGTGCGTATTCATTTCCCCGATCAGCAATGCACACGCTCTTCTAAATATACTGAAAAATTAACTTGAGCAACCATCGACCTGTAACCCTTGAAAATATTTATAGAACACTAAAGTGATTTCCTGGATATTAACTATGAATGTGAAGAAGTTTAATTATCTGCCTTCCGTCTCGTGTCTTTTAATTTTATATATCTCTTATTCTCTCTATGATCCTTCTTTGCTCATAGGTGCTTTGTCACTATTGTATGTGTCTCTGTGTCTCTGTCTGTCTCTCTATTCCACCACTTGCTCTCTCTTCCTCTCTCCCCACTTTGTCTTCTGTCTAACCCTTTCTCTCATGCTGATACTTGATACCTGTCTTTGGCTGATCGCAGTTGGTATTATCTCTATTGGAACGCTTTTCTTCACATTAGGTCATGTGAACTGGGAACAATCTCCGGCAGATGCTTCCGTTTCCTATATTTCATGAGACACTGAAACCACATGCATTTCCAAACCAGATTCTACCTATCATCTCCTAATCGCCTGTTCATACATCCGGTCGTCCCCACAAGCACCCCTTCCCTCGCTCCATACACATTGATCATCTCTGTTGCATAGGTTAATATTCACACTTAAAATGCTGTGTGACAATAGTAACTGCTACATTCCACTCTCCTCTGCATTTACCTCTCACATCTGGATATCATCAACGAGGAATTCTAGTTGTTATGATTCAAAGTACCACTCTTCTATAAGTCTATAAAAATACATTTTCTTTCCTCTAATACCAAACAGCATTCCCTACACAGATTGATATTTTAGAACTGAAAACAACATCCTCCATGACTTCAGTTCTCTCAACAGTTTTTTTCTCTAACTTAAACATATTGTACACAGACCCTGCCAGTGTAGAAATTTGCAGTGCTCACCTCCTTACACCAGTAAGTTTCATTGCTAGCATACAGACATGCTAGACACTACTTATCTCTTTCTGACTTCAAATCCTAACTTCTAACAAACTATCAGTGTTTCTTCACCTCTCGTTTTCTCCAACCACTTCATAAACGCAACTTTAAATCACACGCATATTCTTGTTAACGTCTCCTACTTTCGGGAACACATGGCCTTCAATAATCGAAACTGAAGCATTTCAGTGCTATCAATCTCCAGAAGCTTGACACCTCATGTGCTTCACTCCTTAACCATCATTGAAAGGTAGGCTGCTGACTGAAAAAATCCTCTTAGGCATTTCAAACAAACCAGGACTGCAATTCTGTTAAGTGGCTTCCTCATAACGTCGGTACATTAGTTCAAGGAACCTGGCCTGCCATGCTTCTAGAAAAGCATTTTCCCCTATAGATGGATAAGTTTTGTCTATCTGAACCACTCTTGCAACTCAGAAACCGCAAGCAATCTCGACTCTCAAAAGACGAGTGATTCTTTAATTTCCTATCGAAAGGAGCATTTCAAGTTCTTAAAATTTCTCCTTTCTTCCCCTTCTCTATCATGATACCAGTATATGCAGTATTCCCTTGCAGAATGTCCATATATGTAGATATTCTGAAATTATATATACGCGTTACATACTACCTAGAAGGTACACAATGTGACTCAATACAGAAAAATAGCAAAAGCGAACACATCGACATTTGTGCCACTAACGAACAACCCAAATTCAGAATTTTTCCCCTCTATAATTCCAGGGACAATGCAACCTGCGTATTAACAAACACTCATATTTTATCGCAGAACCCCTTTCTTCAATGCTTCCACTTCCAATACAGATGACTCTACTACCAAGATCTTAGAATATACAAGATCTTAGAATATACAAGATCTTAGAATAATACCCACGCAAATATTAAAACGATCTTTTTCAGAATAGTCGCTACCCATGAATATATTTAGAACAATTCCAGTCACTACTGCTACAACGACAACAGGTCACTTTTAGGTTACTTGACCATTATAGAAGATTCCACGAATAGTCTACTACTGTCATACCACTCACATCTTCTTCTTCTTCTTCTTCTTCTTCTTCTTCTTCTTCTTCTTCTTCTTCTTCTTCTTCTTCTTCTTCTTCTTTTTCTTCTTCTTCTTCTTTTTCATCTTCTTCTTCTCCTTCTTCTTCTTCACCGTCTCCTTCCTCAGCGGCTGCTGCCTCTGCTGCCTACGCAATCAAAATCCAAAACCAACATTTGTCTGCACCCATATTAACTATTTCTTTAGAACTGATACTACCGACTCACCTTCACAAAAGTAAAAGAAAGAGAGACAAAGAAAAGGAAAATGCGCTACCGATTTGAAGACTATGGAAATATTTAAGAAAACATTTCTTTTCATTTTTCTTCAATTTAATTGACTTCTTGCTTCACTCTAAGTCGAAAAAGTCTAAAAGCCTGAAACCGGTACTAAAATGTTCTTCTAGATAAAACCATTTAGCATTTTCTACATTGTCTTATTTTCTTTATACATATAAACTCGTGTGTTGCTTTTCAACAATACGCGATTGCTATGAACATTTTTACTCCCTTACTTTTTACTTCCTCCCCTTCGATTTTTCCCTTATTGAACGGTCATTCTAATAGCTCTTTTGTCTTAATAATGGTTAATTACAAAGTAATTTCCCTTTGTTTAACGGTCATTTTCATAGCATATTTCGATTGCCTCGATAACTGAAGAGATGCCTGTGCAGATTTCCGCCCCGACATCCGAAACTCGGAGTTTTATTATGGCAACCGAATTATTGTCAAATATTAAATTACAGACACACACACACACACACACCACACACACACACACACACACATATTATATATATATATATATATAGATATATATATATATATATATATATTATATATATATATATATATAATATATATGTGTGTGTGTGTGTGTGTGTGTGTGTGGTGTGTGTGTGTGTGTTTGTGTGTGTGTGTGTGTGGTGTGTATAAACAATGTTTGGCATACGGATATATTTGATCTTAATTAAGATGTATTCTAGCAAACTTAAAGCAGGATTAAACTGATTAGAAATGTATCATAAAAATACCGGATACATGAGCTAGTGGGATGTCTTCCGTTGATGTTCGTTTGGCCTCCTAGACATAGCAACCCATTTACTTTAGCTCTTGCCTTACACTTTAAAAAGTGAAAGACCTTGAGCAATGTGGTCCTTAATAAGCGAAAGGAAACTCTGATTGCAAATAACTGGTTATAGATGGTCGTATCGCTGACTTTGGGAGAAAGAACGATATATATTAGATGTTGTAAATGAATTAAAAGGAGATCCTAGACCTTTCAGACGCTTGAAACATATAAGTGTGAATGACTACTTGATTAGTCATTCACACTTCGTGATTACAAGAAGCAATGTACGAACATTTAACCTCATATTGTTTAGATACATTAACACTTGGAAATTTATAACGGAGAAAGAAGCAACGACAGACTTGTATAAATTGAAATAAGCGATGATTGACTCCTCTCGTTATAAAAATAAAATTGCCGAAAGAGAATAATAATTATATTACAGTCTGGTACAAGGGTTTAAATGACTTCAGTTCTGCTGAGTCTGTTGATGTG
>NC_043002.1:70980765-70990765 GCF_006345805.1 Octopus sinensis
CATAACAATAAGATAAAAGAAGCGATAAATACGATTAATGATCCTACATTTATACATGGAAACTAAAAGAAGTTAGCGACATTGAGGAATATATGATGGCGCAATATATTTAATTAAACTCTTCCATCTGGCAAATACTACTTGATTAAAATGGCACAAATAAAATACGTAATTACATTTTATATGTTCCACCAAGAGATAAATTGCAAGCATTAATGAAGTGATCAGTCTTTCAATAGAATTTGCTGGTATGATGCCAAAGTATACGAGTGATACTAACAAAAATACACAAATCCAATAAAAATTGTCTGATGCAATTTAACGTTAAATCTTCACCGTATAAACCGATTCCTGTCTTACTGAATCTCTTTCATGGCATTTAATAAATCTTTCATCTCGAACAGAAATGTCAATTCTGGGTAATATCTTTTATTTAAAAACAAACTTTGACCTTTTGTTTTCCGATTGCTCCTCGATATCTCTTTAAATATCCGACAAAGACCGATTAAATTTAATTACTCATCTTTAAATCTTTCTTATTTTGGTTTGTTGCCAAGTGAAACTGTGCTGTCTAAGACAAAAATAATCCAACATTTCTAGTATTTCTTCTGATTATAAACTTTGTCTTGATATTTAAAGAAACCTTATAACTCAGGTGAAGTTATTTAAGATTCGTTTAGAGAAGCATGATCTTTAAATCCCTTGCAAGTTAAAATAGCAGCATATTTTCAAATCGTATTTCAAAAATGCTGACTCCATTTCATCCTTGTATTCATTTCTTGTTGCAGTATCACCTCCAGAGTCAAAACCTAGTTAACTGAAACAGCAGTGCAGGTCCAAATCGTACTGAAAGTATTACAACTGCATTCCTTGTTTTATATAAATTCCTTTGAGAATATCCCTCCCAACGCTAAAATATCTGAATCTGAATTTGCGACACAATTTCAAATTGTACTTGAAAAGTTTTGAGTTCCTCTGGCTCATCGTAAAGTACTGCCTCAAACCGATTAAGTTGCATTTTAATCTCTTTAGGAGGAAAATTATTTCGGTGCCATAATATTTATTATAACACTTATAGTTCGATTTGCAAGTAATTCAGATATAAATGTAAGATGAAATAAATGTAAGATTAATTTGTGAAAAAGTAAGTAAAGTACAGCTTAGTTACAATCACAAAAACATATTTTATCATTTCTTTATCGTATAAGTTCAGATGGCGAAAGGAAAACATTGGTTTCTTCGTGAAAAAGTGGTTTGTCAGTGGTTCTTGTTTTACTAAGTTCTCTACCTCTGTATATATAGATGTGTATTTATATACATGTGTGTCTGTGTGAAACCGTTACTCCGAACATATTTTCTCTCTCTATTTTATCCTCTCATCCCTTGTCGAAGGGCGTAGGCTCGAAACGTTAAAGAGTTTTCCATTCTTCCCTCACCTATCTTTGTCCTTTATTTTCTGTAATTTTCAGCCATATATATATTTATATATACGTATATATATATATATTTATATATACGTATATATATATATACATACATATATATATAATATATATATATATATTATATATATATATATATGTATGTATATATATATATATATATATGTATGTATATATATATATATATATATATATTATATATATATATGTATATATATGTATGTATGTATATATATATATATATATTATATATATATATTATATATATATATATATGTATATCTATCTCTATATATATATATGTACATATGTATGTATACACGAGGCTGGGCCGGAAAGTCCTTAGTCTGATTATGAAGAAGTGATGCTAGAGCTATGAAATATTTCATGAATTATTAATAACCTAATTGTCTCTCTCCAGGTAAACTGACATGCGACTGTTGAAAAAAAGAATCAAGTGTAACTGCTAAGAATTTCTCTTTAAAATGACGAAAATTTGCCATTGTGATGTTATCAAGAATCTGTAGGAAAATGCTTTTAACATCCAAAGATATTGATGCAGACATGGTTACTAGATTAGGAGATGACACTCCAAGTTTATCTTCAGTGCAAAAGTGAGGAGGTAAATTTAAGAGGGGCAGGGAAACGCTTGAAGATGATTCATGTTCTAGACTCCTGCAACTGCCACTACAGTCACTGTGTTCACCGTATGGTGATGGATGACAAGATACCAGAGTCGTTTCCGCTACAAGGAAGGTGATGGCCTCAGTGATTTGGGGCGCAAAACGTAGTGTCTATTGACTATCTTCAAAAGATCCACACCAACAATGGAGAACACTATGCCAACTTGCTGTGGCATTTACAAAAAACTAAACGTCTAAGAAATATGACTTGTTTTATCAGGATAATGGTTCACTACACAAATCCTTGGTCTCAACGGAGGATATGCGGGACTGCGACATTGAACTGGTTGATTGCTCTTCCTCTTCTCTTGATTTGGCCACATCTAGCCATCATCTGTTCCCTGCGTGATAAAATAACCGGCTGCGAACCAGTATTGTATTGCTGATAACGTCATGTCTACTATTGAAGATATTTTTTGAGCAACAGGTTAAAAAACCTCTTCACCAATGGGAGCCAAGCCCCGCAGCAGTGATGCAAAGAGTGCGTGGACCGCTAGGGAGACTATGTTGTAAGGGAGACTGTTGGTTACATCCCATAGGAGAATCTTGGTCAGGCTATGAACTTTCAACCAATCCTCATAAATACACACACACACACACGCACACACACACACATATATATACGTATATATTTTAAAATTATAAGTATATGAAAGAATGGAGTTGAACGACTAGTTAACAAATATCCTTTATTCTCGTACTCAAATATTTATATACGCATATATGTATGTAGGTATGTGTGTGTATGTATGCGTGTATGTATCTATATCTATATTTATCTATCAATGTGCGTGGGCGTGTGTGTGCGTGTGCGTGTGTGTGTGCGTGTGTTTGTGTGTAAGAGTCTATATTTCTATGTGTATACCTATATATATATATTCATAAATCTTTAGAAAGTGAAGAGGCATGGATGTAAGATTCAGTCTGCCATAAACAATATTCATATAATTGTCTACCACATGCAATAGTTGATTACATGTACTTATGGAATAAATCTAAATATAGTATTTATTTGTCTTTCATCTAATATTTTAAAATTTCTTATATAAATAATAAATAGTCAAGAAATGCAAAAAAAATGTCTTACAAAGAATCATTTAGATTGATAGACACATATGGTTGCATGTGAAAAATTATTGAAAGATAAATGAAATGTGTACCAATATTTCGTTTTCTTATTTTGATATCAAACTCCCCGAAAATACTTTTTACTTTGTATGTTCGAAAATTTTTCATTCTTTGCAGTTTTATTCTTTGATTTGCGTCCATGAATCAACATCGTCATGAAGCATATTCTAAGTCGGTCATGTATTTCCCAATACTTATTTACGGCAGGTAATAATTTTATCGATATCTATTCTTGGTATGGATAAATCACGTTTTGGCATGAAGTGACGCAGTTTAACACAATAAAGACACCGAATATTGTTCTTATGCACTCATACACAAATAAATACGCGGCTACTCATATATTAAATATATTGCATCGGTTTCCTTAAATTGTCAACTTGATAATGCTATTCATAAGGCATTAATCTTGGCATGTGTACAGTAAGAGATATTTCCCAAAGTGTTATGAAGTAAGATCGTACCAGTAGCTACATCATTGCGAAATAAGATCTGTATGTGTACGTGTTTTGTTCATGTATCCTTTTCTTGCAGTCATGTACCTCCATCTATCCACTGAGAAGACATACCTCAACATAAAATGACCTCCAATTTTCCGAAAGAAAATCCAATACTTATCATATAGAACGTGCTGAAAATTATCGAAATTGTCTAGAAAGCTATTATATTTAGATTTGTATATCTAGATCGATACTTCACAATTGTGAGATCAAATCGCGCTGCTGTCTGTTGTTGCAGTTGTGTTCTACAGTAATGAGAATTTTTAGCATGTATAATGGAAGTGAGGATTGACTCAGTAGATTATTAACCTCTACTGAGTTAATAATCTACAGTCATTCAAACATGGCAGTAGATTTTTTTCTTCTGCCCTTCAAAAATTATAGTAAGATATTAAAGATGATTTCAGTGCTCAATAGAAATTTTGCACAGGACATTGTTTTATGCATTCAGAAAAGAACACTTTGTTACCCCGACTTAGATAATTAATAATTCTTTTTTTATATACATGTAAATGTTTAATGGGTGACAAGAAAATATAATGGTAGAAACGTTAAGTTGAGTGACTTTTATACTTTCCCCAGGACAATATTGTGGTTAATAATGTAGAAATGATTATAGAGGAGCTCCAATCCACCTCATTGTGTAGATGTAACTTACGTTTGAGCCGATTGTACAGTACTACTCACACCTAGGAACTAGCTGAAGTTTTATAAAATTAATATAATCGGTGTTTGAAAAAAAAAAAAGAGAATAGATTTAAAGAGTGGCATCTTTTCAGTAACAGAAATAATTATAGCCGAAATATGTAAGGTCTATTCTGATATCTTACTGTGCATTAATTTTTGATTTGTCTTTGTCATGAATCTTGGGATATTTTGTTTTAGCAAAAGGTCAATTTTGGATGAATAACAATGTTTTCTGGTGTTTGCTTCAAGGGCGCTCGGGGATAGGCACGTTACAAGCAATGATTACAGTTTATGTGAGGGTTTATATAAAGATGACGGAAAGAAAAAGAAAATAGGGGTAAAAATTAGACAGTGTACAATAATCCCTCGACTATTGCTGGCGTTATGTTCCAAAAACCTCCGAGATAAGTGAAAGTCCGCGAAGTAGAAATAGTACTGTACTGTATATTTTAATTTTTTATCTTCATAATTTATATATATTTACTTTATTATAAATTCAAAGAACACCACAGAGGAATAGACGTAAGCTTAAATAATAAACCACGATGATTGAACTGCGATATGATTTATACATCGATGCCATCCTGCCATTTGTTGTTTTCCAAAATACAGTCGTACGCGTAGATTGAGTTTCTTCACTTTCACCATTTTTCTCACAGTCCCCTACCTTGGACAAATTCACTACGAGTGCGCACTTAAGAAACAATATACAATGTAAGAAGACTTGCGATGACAGGAAATGCTTTATTCAGCGAATCGAAAATATTAGCAACGCACTAAACGAGCATGAAATAATTCAGCATAAGTCAGAAAAGTAGTATATCTTATAATGTCAGGAGAAAATATTTCTATATTTTCCAGAATAGTGGTTATTTTCTCTCTCAAAGCAGATTCTCAAAAAAATTTTTAATATAATATTCTTTGAAAGACAATGCAAAATAACTTTTCTCTTTGGAGACTATACTTACTTTTTTTACTGCAAAATCTAACAAGTTATAACGTTTATGCATTGTTATGAGATAAAAGACGTATCTAAAGTTTTCTTTGTATTAGGTAAACAGCGCGAGATGATAGTTCACTCTTAAAAAAATCACGTCTGTTGTTTTCTGAATGATACGAAATATTTTCCAGTGCGTTGACATGGACGTCCGAGTTGGGTGTTCAGTCTATCTATTCATTGCAACAAACTGCGTATCCTTTGGGGACGAAGGCAATTAATGAAACATTCCACATAGTAGAAAATATATATACCACGGGGTAGGTCAACTGGTTGCTCAAATCCAGCTCAATAATTGTGAGAAGTTGATCAATAGTAAATTCGTTAATGCCGCACGGAAGGAATTGTACTACACAAGTTAATTATTGCCCAGCTTCACTTACTTCATACAAAGTCTTTGGTAATCTGGACTTAGGAACTGTGATTTAGCTTTCGCTTCCCTCCAACAAGAAGAGGAACCTGTGCAGGAATAGCACTTTAAGGGGTGAACATTCTTGGAGGAGAATCGAACATAGAATTTGATAGCGTGTTTAGTGATGGTGCAGTTAGAAATGCTTTGCCGCATCAGTGGAATATACTCAGAAAGTAACATAAATACACATATTTATACAAACAACATACGAATATTTACATATAAGAAAGTATATATGAATGTATGCAACATAATATATGAATGTATGAATGTATGCAACACGACCAGTTTAAATTGCTTGCTTCGTAACTCCGCGTGCGATATGGCATAAACATCAACGCAGTAAATGCAATGATGAAATGAATTAAAAATTTATATAAATAAGGATAAGATCGTAATTTATATTTATATATGGAGATATATATATATATATATATATATATATATATATATATATATATTATATATATATATATGCATGTACATATATATGTATATATATGTGCATATCTCCACTTATAGGAATCTAATGCAAAGCATAAATACACAAGGCGCTGCGTTGTGTGATTGATATCGAAATTGCGTGGTTGCGAAACCAAATATTTAGCTCCAGGGAAATACTATGCTGGCGTATACCACGTTTCCCGTTCTGAGAGCAGCTTGCTCTGATAAACATTTTCTGAGTGGACAATGGTCAATCTCTTCACGATCATTATAGGCTCCTATACTTTAAGTCTATGTTTTGCAGAGTACGTTAGCCAATTGACGTGGATTAATCTAAATCTCTATATCCATGTGACCAGATTCAGTTTAAATTTAGTAGCGGTTGAATTTAGCTACATGGTATTGTTCTTTCAATGCTTCCCTGTTCAGATGTGATGCCGTCAACATGTTTTCGGTCCAGTAATTATTTTCACGATCTGTTTGTAAAACGGATCGAAACCGGTTTACATCGGGAAATATAAACACAGACACGGTCGCAGTTATGTTAACTTCGTACTTGTCTTAGAGTATTCAAATATATTGTGGTTTTTTCCCTTCTTGCAGAACATGATAATATGGAAACATAGACATTACAAATAATTAGTAAAAAAGCACCCGATAATGGAATTTTTCTAAGCTCTATGCCTCGTATATAGTTAACAGACACTTAACTACTAACCATGCCTTTAATTAGTTTTCTTACTAGTTCCATATTTAAGTTCTTATATGAGCGTATGTCTGTGTGTGCATGTAGGTTCGAGCGCCTGTGTACATAAAAATGATATATAACATATAATAAAAGGTTTTGTTACGCTAATTATGGTAAAAAATATCATATAAAGACAATAAACTCTGAACTAGAGGTGTATAAATTGACAAGAGCAGTTGCGGTTATTCAATTGCTACTCGTGTGTTCAGGTAGCAATTAATTACGGAAGATTAACACAAAAAGAAGAAAAATCCGATATCCGAGTTGGACCACAAGGAGAAAAAAACAGAGTAAAGAGCAAAAATAAAATTATGTTGAGCAAAAAATATGATAATTAATGGTAATGGCAGAAGAGAATGAATAGCTTGTTTTTATTTTTATTACTTCATCTGTGAGACTGACAACCGTTTTGATTAACATGAAATATTGTTTCATTGAGAAATGTTAAAGTGGTCGAATGGCATATTTAGAATAAATTCTATCAAAGTAGGAAGAGAGGTAAATACCCAAACAAAAGTTTATTGATATATACATGTATAGTGATCTATATTTACGTAAAAATATATATGTAGGTACATAAGTACCTAAATACCATACCGTTGGAATATCGATTGTATTAAGTTGCTAAGGGAGGAAAAGCGCCTTTGTTCCGTATCGGCAAAAGAAAACCAGTGAAAATTATACTTTTGAATTAATTTCCCTGAAATTTGTATGCATATACTTTAATGGTGAAGGGGCTGAAATAACGAGCTATCATTTGCACCCCGCCTGCAACTACATACACAACTAGTAAAAAAAAAAACTTTTCCGATCACAGTTCGAAACGTGTATGATGTGTAAATATTGAAAGAATTTTTACTCCAATAGATGAGCTTAATAGTTCGAGAAAATCCGATTACATAGAGATGTTTTTGTTTTACTATTGTAGCCACTGTTGTCTGATTGATTTGATTATCTCAAGGTCGAACAAGTTCATTGATGTTAATTTCGTTTAGAAAATGCGCATTTTTGACAAAATTGCCAAGAGGGTGTCTTGGCATCACCCACCAAGTACTTTGTGAGCCGCTCTCCGGCTATCTATCTGCGGCTTTATATAGCTATGGTGCGACCTCACCTGGAATTTGCATCACCGGTCTGGAACCTCTATCTTGCCCAGGGTATTAATCGTCTGGAAACCGTTCAGCGACGTGCAACCAAGAGTATACCCTCCATCAGGCATTTGCCATAATCTGAAAGCCTTACCTCCTTGGGCACGGATACATTGAAACTCCAACGTTTGGCAGCTGACTTGGCAGACACCCATAAAATTATTAACCACCATCTTACTAACAATAACTCTGAGCACCTTTTCAAACTCCATTTGTCTAACACCCGTGGACATGTTTACAAAGTCAGAAAACAGCATAGCTCCCGTGATTTTTCGGAAACATTTTTTCACGCTAAGAGTTGCTGAAGTATGGAACAAACTGCCGAATCAGTTGTTAGTTGTCAGAGTACTGCATCCTTCAAAACTTCCATGCTTCCTGAGATTCGCCAACACTACAACTGATTTTCTCCACTCCATACACACGCAAGCATGTATCTGACTCATACACTGCTCAGTTTCCAGATATTTGTACATTACTGTATATTCTTTATACGCACTTTTGACGAGTTGTGGTGCACCTGAGCACTGTATACAATACTTTCATTATTATTATTATTATATTATTATTATTATTATTATTATTATTATTATTATTATTATTATAAACTGAAAAGTTGTGCTCTTGTTTGATTAAAGTCACTAGGTAATACTCTAACGATAATAAAATGTAATTTTTCTACATTCGAATGTTTATTTCTCATTGATAAACTAACCAGCGAAACAACCTCATCGATGTCATCTCTCGTGCTATAAACAACAAAAAACATTCCTCAAATAAAACATGCACTTGAAAATAAGACGCTTTTGATGACGTAGTCCTTCAAATTGCAATATGTTCTCGCTTGTTTGAACGCCTTTTATCGCAACTCTGCTTGACCCAGAGATAATTTCGTCTGAAGAAATGTTACACCCCCACAAGCTTTCCGCTTTTTCCCCAATACTTTTTCCAACAGCAGGAAGTTATTGAACAAATTGCTTTGTAACCAACGCGATATTCTGTCATTTTATTTTTGAGACTATTTTTGTAATTAATATCGTAAATTCAGCAGAATTCGTGCCAACCAATTTTTTATTGAAGCAATCATTCTAAGTGCATGTTAATACAACTACTGAAGAAAATTGAGTGGGTTATTTTCTTTTTTCTTTTATTCTTTTACTTGTTTCAGTCATTTGACAGCGGCTATGCTGGAGCACCGCCTTTAGTCGAGCAAATCAACCCCAGGACTTATTCTTTGTTCGCCTAGCTTATTCTATCGGTCTCTTTTGCCGAAACGCTTGTTGTGAGGACGTAAACAGACCACCATCGGTTGTCAAGCGATGTTCACACACACACAGACACACACACACAGACACACACACACACACACACACACACACACACACACACATATATATATATATATATATATATATATATATATATACATATATACGACGGGCTTCTTTCAGTTTCCTTCTACCAAATCCACTCACAAGTCTTTGGTCGGCCTGAGGCAATAGTAGAAGACACTTACCCAAGGGACTGAGCCCCATTTTATATCTTAATTTTTAGTCCAATCTTCGATCAATGTATTTCAATAATGCTACACGTATTTGATAAAGTGAATGGCCTAAACTATAAATAGTTAAACTCGCACTCATAATGAGGTGGAAAATTATTGTTTGTAAGGATTCCTTGGTTGTAATATTATTGGTTGTAAGGATTCTACTTGTCAATGAGAAACACCAAAAATCCTTCTCAGTGAGAAACAACATAATGATCCCACTTAAGAATTAATTTGTAGTATGTAGAGAGAATGAGCCGAATGTCTG
>NC_043002.1:70995765-70998265 GCF_006345805.1 Octopus sinensis
GGGGTCGATTTGCTCGACTAAAGGCCGTGCCCCAGCATGGTCACAATCAAATGACTGAAACAGGTAAAAGAGTAAAAGAGTAAGAGAGTAAGTGTATGGTTTCGAAATAACAGAATAGTGGTGTGGACAAATGAGAAATGATTATAAATGACAAAATAAACAGTGTAAGGTCATATACTTTGCAATTCCTTATAACACCAAAGTTAATATAAAAATAGTGCAAAAATCGAGAAATATCAGACCTCGCCAGAATGTTGAAGAGACAGTGGAAGACTACAGCAACCTTGTTGTAATTGATGCATTGTGCACAATACCAAAATTGTTACCGGTAACATACTGGAACAGATTCGCATTTTATACATACAGAAATGTATCATCCTATATTCATTCTACTACTACTACTACTACTACTACTACTACTACTACTACTACTACTACTACTACTACTACTACTACTACTACTACTACTACTACTACTACTACTACTACTACTACTACTACTACTACTACTACTACTACTACCAATTTTGTTTCATTCATTTATAGTTTTGCTTCAGCCCAGTAAGTTTCGTCCAGAGTGGCTAGCACAGGTGGAAAGACAACTTGCAGTTTTGCCAAGACAAAACGACCTCAGAATCGATCTATATGCAGTGAGATTAAGTTTTACAAAAATAGCAAATTAGAAAGGACGTGGCTTGGATGAAGTACAAAGCTACTGGCTAAACAACTTTACACAGTTGCATGAAAGGATCGCTGCTCAACTGGATGAATGCCTACAGCATAGTGACATCCCTACATAGATCATTGAAACGTAACTTGACATCAAATTTTCGGCCTATAACTTGTTTACCACTTTTGTGGAAGCTTATGACCAGTGTCTTAACGGAAAAGCTATATAATCATCTAGATAGTAAGAAATTACTTCCAGATGACCGCAAAGATTGCAGAATAAAATGATAATTAGCGAAAATGATAGTTAGAAAGTGTAGATGCAGATTGACGGGACTAAATGTAGCATGATTACATTACAAAAATAGCAAATGACATGGTCTCGAAGATTTGGATAAGTAAAACCATAATCATATTTAGAGAGGCAGTAAATATGGAGAAAATGGTTAATGAAAGTATGAAACATTGGAATACTAAATTGATTGGAGGAAAATACAGACTTGGGAAAGTGAACATCAGACGTGGGATATTTCAAGATGATAGCTTATCACTATTAATACTACTATTTGTATTGGCTATAATATTGCTCGGTTTGATATTGCGTTAAGTTAAAATAGCTTATGATTTCGGAGGAGGATATGGTCAGATGAATCATCTCATTTTTATGGGTGATTTAAAAAGTTATGCGAAAAATTAAGAAACAGCTTGCAATCTAATACAAGCTGTACGCATTTCCTCAAATAATGCAAGTATAGAATTTGGGATCGAAACGTGCGCTTTGTTGAAAATGAAACGAGGAAGATTTGAAGGAAACCAGGAAACTGACATGTCAAATGGACAAACAATGAAAGCAGTTGAGAAAGGACAGTGATATGAGTATTTCCGTATACTGAAAAGAGAGGGAATAAGATGTAAAGAAATGAAATAAATTACCAGTAGAGAGCATACAAGGAGAGTGAGAAAATTATGGCAGTCAAAGCTGAATGCAAAAAAATGTTATTGGAGCAATAAATAAAAGAGTATTCCTAATTAGGTATGGAGTTTGAATTGTAGAATGGACCAAAAACGACATAGAGAAACTTGACAGAAAAAACAAAGTAGAAAGGTATTGACAATGTATGGAACCCACCACCCGAAAGCTGATACCAACGGACTGAACCTGAAGAGAGACTAGGGAGTAAGAGGCTTAATTGCCGTGGAAGATTGTGTATAAATGAAAATATAAAGCCTGCTAGAACATTTACAGATTAGGACAGAAACACTACGAAAGACAGTGAATAAGGAACAGGAAAATAAGAGCAGAATGGAAGAAAAAGGACAAAAATGAAATTCAAAGAGGGAAACCTTAGTATGGACAATTTTGGGGACACACTGAAGATGTATGTGCAACAAAATCCTGGGCTTGGTTAAAAGAGGACAGTTAAAAACAGTAAAACAGACAACCTTATTCAACTGATAAAAAACAAACAAATTGAGGACAAATATACACGGGGAGTATGTGACAGAGAAATGTAGAATTTGTGGAACTTGGAACGAGACAGTGGGTGACATTGTTGCAGAATGTCTCTAGTTGGCACAGGAAGAATGTAAAAAATGGCGACATGACCAAGTGACAAACGTTTTACAGTGGAAGCTTTGCCAGAAATGGAGATTTTGGAACTGGTATGAATATCAGACCGAAAGGGTGCTGGTGCCAGAGAATTGTAGGATTCTGTAAGACTCTCCCAACATTAGCAGCGGCGGTAGCAGAGGCGGCAGTGGCAGCAGCAGCAACGGCAGCAGCAACAGCAGCGGCAGCAGCAGCAGCAGTAGTAGTAGTAGTAGTAGTAGT